>NC_084626.1:26349777-26532277 GCF_033978795.1 Nerophis ophidion
CCGGATAATATGTATTACCTTATACACACACCATAATAGTACTCGTATGTTGAAGCACATCAAACGGTGCAGCCTACACTTATCTCTCATGTTTACTGCCATCTACTGGTCTTACTTATCATTACACCATGTAACAAATAAGATTGCTCCGAGGTGGGTAAGCTCAACCAAAATTATTCCTTATATTAGGCACACCGGGTTATAAGGCGCACTGTCGAGTTTTGACAAAAAAAAAGGATTTTAAGTACACCTTATAGTCCAGATAATACAATACTTACACCACCTAAATAAAACTTTGATGAAAGTGGAAGCAGACCTTTGCTCACATTTATTTGCTATTTAGAATGCATAAAAAAAGTAGTGTTCTTGTCTTGCATAAGTGTTGTGAATAATAGGCAAAATAAAGTAAACAAAATGCAGTTCCCATTTAATTTGACCTGTAAATAAACGATACTGTACTTATTCAAGCCAAATTGAGAATGTCTTGTCATGCATACAGTGGGACAGAAAAATATTTAGTCAGCCACCGATTGTGCAAGTTCTCCCACTTAAAATGATGACAGAGGTCTGTAATTTTCATCATAGTTGTTCAACTGTGAGAGACAGAATGTGGGAAAAAAATCCAGGAATTCACATTGTAGGAATTTTAAAGAATTTATTTGTAAATTATGGTGGAAAAATAAGTATTTGGTCAACCATTCAAAGCTCTCACTGATGGAAGGAGGTTTTGGCTCAAAATCTCACGATACATGGCCCCATTCATTCTTTCCTTAACACGGATCAATCGTCCTGTCTCCTTAGCAGAAAAACAGCCCCAAAGCATGATGTTTCCACCCCCATGCTTCACAGTAGGTATGGTGTTCTTGGGATGCAACTCAGTATTCTTCTTCCTCCAAACACCACCAGTTGAGTTTATACCAAAATGGATACATGGATGATACAGCAGAGGATTGGGAGAATGTCATGTGGTCAGATGAAACCAAAATATAACTTTTTGGTATAAACTCAACTCGTCGTGTTTGGAGGAAGAGTTGCATCCCAAGAACACCATACCTACTGTGAAGTATGGGGGTGTAAACATCATGCTTTGGGGCTGTTCTTCTGCTAAGGGGACAGGACGATTGATTCTTGTTAAGGAAAGAATGAATGGGGGCATGTATCGTGAGATTTTGAGCCAAAACCTCCTTCCATCAGTGAGAGCTTTGAATGGTTGACCAAATACTTATTTTCCACCATAATTTACAAATAAATTCTTTAAAACGAGTGTGAATTCCTGGATTTTTGTTTCACATTCTGTCTCTCACAGTTGAAGTGTACCTATGATGAAAATTACAGACCTCTGTCATCATTTTAAGTGGGAGAACTTGCACAATCGGTGGCTGACTAAATACTTTTTTTTACCCCACTGTATTCATCCTCAGTTTAGTTGTCTAATAGAGCATGCACAAAACCTACGTCGCAGCGCAAATAATTGGATGCTAATTTGTTCCATTTCCCCCCCAAATATTTGACTGTGTGACGCCGTCGTTCTTGGCCCAGCCGGTAGCAACATCCACTTGTTTATCCTCACCCTATGTTGCCTGCGCTCCTACTCATCTAAATGGCAACATAATTTTTACCCCACTGTATTCATCCTCAGTTTAGTTGTCTAATAGAGCATGCACAAAACCTACGTCGCAGCGCAAATAATTGGATGCTAATTTGTTCCATTTCCCCCCCAAATATTTGACTGTGTGACGCCGTCGTTCTTGGCCCAGCCGGTAGCAACATCCACTTGTTTATCCTCACCCTATGTTGCCTGCGCTCCTACTCATCTAAATGGCAACATTACAGCCTTGTGTTGTTTGGAAATGAGACCATTATCTTTTGGGGTCTATGGTGAGATTGGCTCCAAACACAGAACCGGCTTGCCGCTGCTATCAGGATGCAGGTGCCCTTTTATTTCCAGCAAACACAAATTAGCTATTGTTGAAACGATGGGATATCTTTCTAAAATGATATTATGTAAATGTGTTTAGCTCACAGGTGATGCAGATTCATCACGTTTAGTAGTTTGAAGCTTTTTCATTTGTCACCACTTGCCATTGATTTATGATGCAACTGATGAGGTGTTAATCAAAGTATTATTCATCACAATATCGGGCTAGTTGAGCTGGAACAGTCCAGTTTGTTCTTGTCCTTTAAAGTAGCAGTACAATGCAAAAACAAAGTCCCTCTATATTGGAGATATTATCATATGTATCGGATTTATGACACCAAAAGACTTACAAAGTTTGCGAACAAATAGATATAGTAAAAGTATCAATCTCAGGGGGATTCCCGAAGCAAGCTAGTCACAAAGTTAGGAACCATAGATCCCTTCCCCATCAACAACATTGCGAATCAAGCAGAATTTGTGAAAGCCAACAACGATTACTTTGGGGGGAAAAATATGATTTAGAACAGTGGTTCTTAACCTTGTTGGAGGTACCGAACCCCACCAGTTTCATACCCTTCTTTAGTGAAAAGTAAAAACAAATGTTTGCTCACAATACGAAGTTCCTGCAGTCCTGGGTTCAAATCCAGGCTCGGGATCTTTCTGTGTGGAGTTTGCATGTTCTCCCCGTGACTGCGTGGGTTCCCTCCGGGTACTCCGGCTTCCTCCCACTTCCAAAGACATGCACCTGGGGATAGGTTGATTGGCAACACTAAATTGGCCCTAGTGTGTGAATGTTGTCTGTCTATCTGTGTTGGCCCTGCGATGAGGTGGCGACTTGTCCAGGGTGTACCCAGCCTTCCGCCTGATTGTAGCTGAGATAGGCGCCAGCGCCTTCCGCGACCCCAAAAGGGAATAAGCGGTAGAAAATGGATGGATGTTTCAAATTAAAGACCAAGTTACGTTTTTTTACTGGTGCAGAAAACGAACCGCTTGGAATTTGGGACATGCTCTCCCTGAGAGAGCATGAGGAGGTTGTGGTGGGTAGGGTGTAGCAAGGGGTGTATATTGTAGCGTCTCGGAAGAGTTAGTGCTGCAAGGCGTTCTGGGTGTTTGTTCGGTTGTGTTACAGTGCGGATGTTCTCCCTTGTTTGGTGTGGGTTCACAGTGTGGCGCATATTTGTGACAGTGTTAAAGTTGCTTATACAGCCACCCTCAGTGTGACATGTATGGCTGTTGACCTGTAGTGCAAGACTGCCTGGCATACTGTATAAAAGGAAATTATAAACTGGGCTCAATCTGCCTTGCTCTAACGTATTTGTATGAGTAACAAAAAATGTGCGAGTTAGGAACCATGGATCCCTTCCCCATCAACAACATTGCGAATCAAGCAGACTTTTTCGGAGCCAATAATGATTACTTTGGGGAAAAATATGATTTAGAGCTAGAGATGTCTGATAATGGCTTTTTTCCTGATATTCCAATATTGTCCAACTCATAATTACCGATTCCGATATCAACCGATACCGATATATACAGTCGTGGAATGAACACATGATTATGCCTAATTTTGTGGTGATGCCCCGCTTGATGCATTAAACAATGTAACACGGTTTTCCAAAATAAATCAACTCAAGTTATGGAAAAAAAATGCCAATGTGGCACTGCCATATTTATTATGGAAATCACAAAGTGCATTATTTTTTTTAACATGCCTCAAAACTGCAGCTTGGAATTTGGGACATGCTCTCCCTGAGAGAGCATGAGGAGGTTGAGGTGGGTAGGGTGTAGCAAGGGGTGTATATTGTAGCGTCTCGGAAGAGTTAGTGCTGCAAGGCGTTCTGGGTGTTTGTTCTGTTGTGTTACGGTGCGGATGTTCTCCCGAAATGTGTTTGTCATTCTTGTTTGGTGTGGGTTCACAGTGTGGCGCATATTTGTGACAGTGTTAAAGTTGCTTATACATCCACCCTCAGTGTGACCTGTATGGCTGTTGACCTGTAGTGCAAGACTGCCTGGCATACTGTATAAAAGGAAATGATAAACTGGGCTCAATCTGCCATGCTCTAACGTATTTGTATGAGTAACAAAAAATGTGCGAGTTAGGAACCATGGATCCCTTCCCCATCAACAACATTGCGAATCAAGTAGACTTTTTCGGAGCCAATAATGATTACTTTGGGGAAAATTATGATTTAGAGCTAGAGATGTCTGATAATGGCTTTTTTCCTGATATTCCAATATTGTCCAACTCATAATTACCGATTCCGATATCAACCGATACCGATATATACAGTCGTGGAATCAACACATGATTATGCCTAATTTTGTGGTGATGCCCCGCTGGATGCATTAAACAATGTAACACGGTTTTCCAAAATAAATCAACTCAAGTTATGGAAAAAAAATGCCAACGTGGCACTGCCATATTTATTATGGAAGTCACAAAGTGCATTATTTTTTTTAACATGCCTCAAAACTGCAGCTTGGAATTTGGGACATGCTCTCCCTGAGAGAGCATGAGGAGGTTGAAGTGGGTAGGGTGTAGCAAGGGGTGTATATTGTAGCGTCTCGGAAGAGTTAGTGCTGCAAGGCGTTCTGGGTGTTTGTTCGGTTGTGTTACAGTGCGGATGTTCTCCCTTGTTTGGTGTGGGTTCACAGTGTGGCGCATATTTGTGACAGTGTTAAAGTTGCTTATACATCCACCCTCAGTGTGACCTGTATGGCTGTTGACCTGTAGTGCAAGACTTCCTGGCATACTGTATAACTTGGAATTATAAACTGGGCTCAATCTGCCATGCTCTAACGTATTTGTATGAGTAACAAAAAATGTGCTGCAAGCTAGTGGTGAGTGCTTGAAGTGGCTTAGCAGTCAGCCAGAGCTTCTGAAATGCTGCGTTGAGACATGGCACCTCTGTTCACTGCAATTTGTGTGTGCCATGCAGGGAAAACAAGCCACACCAAACGCCACCATAGCTTTTGCCATACTGCATGAATTGTCCCTGACCACAACGTGTGCTTTCTTCCTGGGGTGATTTTTGTTGTATTTTTGTTTTTTTTCTCTGCACAGTCCAAGCGACAACTGTGTGGTACTACTTTTTTTCATCTTCCGTTTGTATTTGTCGTGTATCTCCTTTAGATTATTGCAGAGGTGGGAGATCAAATTGCTTTTATTAAAGGAAGACGTCTTGGTTCCTCCTCGCATAACCAACTTTTTGCAGTCATTGCAAATTGACAGTTTTTTATCCGTCAGAGACATTTTAAAATAATCCCAAACCATAGACATGGTGTCGTTAGTCAGTCATTGAGATAGCTCGCTTCTTAGCCAAGGCTACAGCACCGGCAACAACACACTATTGCTGCTGTTATGCTCAGCTCGCGGCGGTTTGATGAGGTCATCAAGCGTCGCCAGTAAACCTCTCAGGCTGCAGTCGTCAACTCTTTTGTGAGGGAAGGGGGGATGGACTGCTGACTGGGGGACGCATCTGCTCTCTACTTCCCTTGATGTCCGTGTTTTACCGGATATGTCCCGCTCCGTAAAGCAGCGTTTTAAAAAGTCAGTAATTTTACTTTTTGAAACTGATGCCGATAATTTCCGATATTACAAACCCCGTTTCCATATGAGTTGGGAAATTGTGTTAGATGTAAATATAAACGGAATACAATGATTTGCAAATCCTTTTCAACCCATATTCAGTTGAATATGCTACAAAGACAACATATTTGATGTTCAAACTTTTTTTGCAAGTATTCATTAACTTTAGAATTTGATGCCAGCAACACGTGACAAAGAAGTTGGGAAATGTGGCAATAAATACTGATAACGTTGAGGAATGCTCATTAAACACTTATATGGAACATCCCACAGGTGTGCAGGTTAATTGGGAACAGGTGGGTGCCATGATTGGGTATAAAAGCAGCTTCCATGAAATGCTAAGTAATTCACAAACAAGGATGGGGCGAACTGTCGTATTTTACGCTTCATTATGTGTCACACATTTTGGATGGGAGACAGGTCTGGACTGCAGACGGGCCAGGAAAGTACCCACACTCTTTTACTACGAAACCACGCTATTGTAACACGTGGCTTGGCATTGTCTTGCTGAAATAAGCAGGGGCGTCCATGATAACGTTGCTTGGATGACAACATATGTTGCTCCAAAACCTGTATAGACCTCTCTGCATTAATGGTGCCTTCATAGATGTGTAAGTTACCCATGCCTTGGGCACTAATACACCCCCATACCATCACAGATGCTGGCTTTTGAACTTTGCGCCTATAACAATCCGAATGGTTATTTTCCTCTTTGTTCTGGAAGACACCACGTCCTATGTTTCCAAATATGATTTGAAATGTGGACTCGTCAGACCACAGAACACTTTTCCACTTTGCATCAGTCCATCTTAGGTGAGCTCGGGCCCAGCGAAGCCAGCGGCGTTCCTGGGTGTTGTTGATAAATGGCTTTGGCTTTGCAGAGTAGAGTTTTAACATGCATTTACAGATGTAGCAACCAACTGTAGTTACTAACAGCAGTTTTATGAAGTGGTCCTGAGCCCATGTGGTGATATCCTTTACACACTGATGTTGGTTTTTAATGCAGTACCGCCTGAGGGATCAAAAGTGTGTAATATCATTGCTTACGTGCAGCGATTTCTCCAGATTCTCTGAACTTTTTGATAATTTTACGAACCGTAGATGGTAAAATCCCTAAATTCCTCGCAATAGCTCGTTGAGAAATGTTGTTCTAAAACTGTTCGACAATTTGCTTACAAAGCGGTGACCCTCGCCCCATCCTTGTTTGTGATTTACTTAGCATTTCATGGAAGCTGCTTTTATACCCAATCATGGCACCCACCTGTTCCCAATTAGCCTGCACACCTGTGGGATGTTCCATATAAGTGTTTGATGAGCATTCCTAAACATTATCAGTATTTATTACCACCTTTCCCAACTTTTTTGTCACGTGTTGGTGGCATTAAATTCTACAGTTAAGGATTATTTAAAAAATGTTTATCAGTTTGAACATCAAATATGTTGTCTTTGTAGCATATTCAACTGAATATGGGTTGAAAAGGATTTGCAAATCATTGTATTCTGTTTATATTTGCATCTAACACAATTTCCCAACTCATACGAAAACAGGGTTTGTACATTTTAAAGCATTTATCGTCCGATAATATACGTGCATGTAGTTTTGATGGTATTTTCACACTCTTTGCAGACTGTAAATACAATTAGATACGGCTAAATGGATACAATGCAACACAATTAAATACACAAAGTTTTGTTTTTCTGTTCTACTGGTACTTCAAGTGCATTATAGTCCCACCCAACTTGTTTTGAACGTGTGTGTTATGCACACAACAACACACATCTGTTTAAAGAGGATTCAGTAGGCTGCTTGTGTTAAAAAACCAAATGCCCGCTCACAGTTTTGACTACCAAATGTCTCACAAAACAGAGCAGAGGGACAGGGAGCGTGACTTTTATTTATTTCATACCGCCGCATTTGGACACGCTTTAATGCTTTTATTCAAATGCACCTGATAGCTTACCCACAGTGACTTTTTCCGTGACATTTTACTTTATTTTATTTTTTGTAATTCTTTTTCTTTGGGTTGAGTGCTCTGTTGGGAATACAGAACAGTGTTGTCCATGGGAGTTTATTTTCACAATGTGAGCTTCGGGCCTGATGTGATACTGCTGGTGGCTTTACAGGAGGTTTTTGTCGACTTTGGCAAACTAACTACAGAAACACTCATTATTCAGTTGTAAAGATGCTTCATATTGACTTTCTTACCAATACAGTGGAGCCTAATTGCTTCTATGACCGAGCTCTTGACTTAGAACTCTTGTATCTCAATTCTATCATTTCCGTCGTCCTCACCACTCTCAGACTGGAAGTCTCTCCAGAGAGTAGTGAGGACGGGTGAAAAGATCATCAGGACTCCTCTTCCTCCTATCCAGGAGATCGCAAAAAGCCGCTGCCTGACCAGGGCTCGGAAAATCTGCAAAGACTCCCGTTTTTCACTGCTGGACTCCAGAAAGAGGTTCCGCAGCCTCCGAAGCAGAACCTCCAGGTTCTGTAACAGCTTCTTCCCTCAGGCCGTTAGACTCTTGAACGCATCATAACTAAATCATCCCCTCAACTCCCCCCAAAATGGATTAACTTGCTGGAATAAAAAAGACAATATAACATACATCCATAAATGTGGACACATGTGAAAAAGTGCAATATATTTATCTGTACAGTAATCAATGTATTTTACTCTCATGCATTTTAACCCATCCATCCGTTTTTTACCGCACCTGTTCAAGAAGTCACATTATTGGTAAGAAGTATTTTAATTTATTATTGGTTAGCTTCGGAATAAAAATGTTATTAAAAATAATAGGATACTTATTGTAATCTAAAAATGTGGTTATCAATTAAAAATGCATGCATTTAGTTGTATTCGGTGTTAAAAAATATTATATGGCTCTCACGAAACACATTTTAAAATCTTTGGCTTTCATGGCTCTCTCAGCCAAAAAGGTTCCTGACCCCCGATCTAAAAATATAGCTTACCGCTACGCTGCAATTACAAAACGCGACATCGACAAGACATCCAGCCCTGACTGGAGGACAAAAGTAGGTACAAATAGGAGCGGGCTGATTGACACCAGGTGTGGCCAGGTGCTAATCAGCCGCAGCTGAGGAGAAACAGCGCACAGGGAAAAAAACAGGAAACAGACAAAAAAAGAGTGCTGACAGGAACTAAAAACAGGAAATACTCAACACACACAGAGGAAAAACTAAAACACGAACAAACTGTCAGTGGCAAGCCTGACAGGTATATGCAGTAAAATATATATTTCAGATACTGACATTTTTTCTGATGAAAAAAACATGCTTTTACCGAGGATCAATTTATTTTTCAATCAGTTTCAAACAATACAATCGCCGTCACAATTTATTTATCTATTATATATATATTTATATATTATTTATATATATTGATTTAATTATATATGCACCTTATTGCTTTTTTTTAATCCTGCACTACCATGAGCTTATGTAACAAAATGTTGTTCTTATCTGTGCTGTAAAGTTCAAATTTGAATGACAATAAAAAGGAAGTCCAAGTCTATGCGTTAAAACCAATTTACCGTAGTCCCTTGAATAGCCGCCGGGGCGCTAATTAATTTAAAACCTCTTCTCACTCCTGCGCTTATTCAAGGCATGCGGTAAAAGTAAGCAGGCGCTAACAATTTTAAAACCTCTTCCCACCCCTGCGCTTACCAATGGCATGTAGTAAAAAATTGAGTCTTATGAAAAAAAAATATATATATATAAAAAAAAATTCTGCGGCTGCGGCCCGGTGGTTGAGTACCACTGCTCTACAACATGTCATTGCGCCCACCTTCACACCATGCTATCTGCATGCCGGCCGGACGCATGCGATTCAATGCTTCTCTTACGAGATTGCAACGCATACTTGGTCAACAGCCAATCCGTTTACACTGATGGTTGTGATATAAACAACTTTAACACTCTTACTAATATGCGCCACACTCTGTGAACCCACACCAAACACATTTTTGGAGAACATCGGCTCTGTGACACATTATAAACGCAACATAAGAATTACCCAGAATGCCATGCATCCATGACTCTTGGCTATATTATACAGGCGCCCCTAACCCTGCCCACCTCAACCGAGGCATGGAGATATAATATAGCTGTCACAGTTATTTGGTGACGAAACCCAAGATGTAGAGATGGAGGCAGGCATTGAATGGGAAAACATAGTTTTAATTCAAAATACTACGACTAGAACAAACGAAGGGTCCAAACAAAAAGCACGCACATGGGCGGATATAACAAACTAAGGGCTATGAACAAGCTAATCGGAAGCAGGGAACAAAAAACAGTAAGCTACAAAACATCTCTCAAACATAGCTTACCGCTACGCTGCATTCACACGACCAGTAAGAATGACAAGTAGAAAATGACATTGACACGACAGCAACGACAGGAGCGACATGTGGCAACGACAATGATCCAGCACTGACTGGAAGACAAAGTGGGTACAAATAGGAGCGGGCTGATTGACTACAGGTGTGGCCAGGTGCCAATCAGCCGCAGATGAGGTGACAACAGCACACAGGGAGACAAACAGGAAGCTGAACCAAAATAAGAGCTCTTGACAGGAACTAAAGACAGGAGATACTAAACACAGAGGAAACAAAGACAAATGCAGAGGAAAAAAACTAAAACATAGAAAAACTGTCAGGGGAAAGCCTGACAATAGCCAAGAGTCATAGATGCATGGCATTCTGGGTAAGTGTTATGTTGCGTTTATAATGTGTTACAGAGCCGACGTTCTCCCGGAATCTGTTTGTCATTCTTGTTTGGTGTGGGTCCACAGAGTGTGGGTCATATTAGTAAGAGTGTTGAAGTTGTTTTATATCACAACCTTCAGTGTGATCTGTATGGCTGTGAAACAAGACCGCTGGTTTACACATAGTAAAAGCAAAAAAAAAACCTCCTCCGCCGTTTTGAAACAGACGACAGGGGAAGCGTCACTCATGACGTCACGAATTTGACCCGGCGGTAAAAGTAAGCATGCGCTAATAAATTTGGATAGCGAGTTTGACCCGGCAGTAATTCAACGCAGGCGCATATTACATGCCCGGCGGCAATTCAAGGAAATACGGTAATTGGCACTTGCCCCCCCCCCACCCCCTCAAAAAGTAAAATTTTAACATCTACCATATTTTTCGGACTATAACTCGCAGTTTTTTTCATAGTTTGGCCGGAGGTGCGACTTATACTCAGGAGCGACTTATGTGTGAAATTATTAACACATTACCGTAAAATATCAAATAGTATAATTTAGCTCATTCACGTAAGAGACTAGACGTATAAGATTTCATGGGATTTAGCGATTAGGAGTGACAGATTGTTTAGTAAACGTATAGCATGTTCTATATGTTATAGTTATTTGAATGACTCTTACCATAATATGTTAGGTTAACATAGCAGGCACCTTCTCAGTTGTTATTTATGCCTCATATAAGGTACACTTATTCAGCCTGTTGTTCACTATTCTTTATACATTTTAATTGTTGGCGCTGGGTTTTATAAAATAAACTTCCCCCAAAAATGAGACTTATACTCCAGTGCGACTTATATATGCTTTTTCCTTCTTTATTATGCATTTTCGGCAGGTGCAACTTATACTCCGGAGTGACTTATACTCTGGAAAACACGGTATTATACTTTATTTTTATTTTTAAAAAATGGTTTAGCTATAGATAATGTACACAACAAAACAATAATCACTGTACTAATAACAACTGCACTTGTTTTATTAAGTAATGTAATAATAATCCACAGTATTTACCTTGAATAGTGGGTTTATGGTATTTATTTCCAGTTTATTCTCTGTCAAACACACCATCCGCAGCTTCTCCGTATTTTCATGGGTAAATGTCTGTCAATGATATGTTATTTTAACATCCTTCACTGGAGTTATGGACTCAACACTTACAGCATAATTAAATTAATTAAAATATATTTAATTGGTGCTTGCCACAACTGCCTCCCCCAAAAAGTTACATTTTTAATTCCAAAATGTATTTTATAAAAACAAAAAACATTTTTAGTTAAAACATTATTGTTTAAAACTAAACAATATAGACTTTAGTACTAACAACAACACTTGTTTTATGAAGTAATGAAATAATAATCCACAGTATTTACCTTCAAGACTGGATTTATGGCATTTCATTCCAGCTGCTCGTCTGTCAAACACACCATCAGCAGCTTTTCCGTATTTTCATGAGTAAATGTCTGCCATATTTATATTATTTAAACATTCTTGACTGGAGTTACAAACTCAACACTTGTAATCTCAATTCAATTAATTGAAATCTATTTAATTGGTGCTTGCCCCGACCGCCTCCCCCAAAAAGTTACATTTTGACATCCAAAATTCATTTTATAAAAATAAAAAACATTTTTAGTTAAAACAATATTGTTTAAAACTAAACAATAGAGACTTTACTACTAACAACTACAGTTGTTTTATGAAGTAATGTAAAAATAATCTACAGTATTTACCTTCAAGAGTGGTCGAATGGTATTTCCTTCCAGCTGCTCGTCTGTCAAACACACCATCAGCAGCTTTTCCGTATTTTCATGGGTAAATGTCTGCCAATTAGATATAATTCTAACATTCTTGACTGGAGTTACGAACTCTACACTTGTAATCTCAAATCAATTAATTAAAATCTATTTAATTGGTACTTTCCCCAGCCCCCCCCCCCCCCCTCCAAAAAAAAGGTAAATTTTAACATCTAACATACCTTTTATATAAATATGTATATTTTTTGCTAAAAATATTTTATAAAAACAACAACAGATAATGTACTGCTAACAACTACACTTGTTTCATGAAGTAATGTAATAATAATCCATAGTATTTACCTTCAAGAGTGGATTTATGGTATTTCCTTCCAGCTGCTCCTCTGTCAAACACACCATCAGCAGCTTTTCCGTATTTTCATGGGTAAATGTCTGCCAATTAGATATTATTCTAACATTCTTGACTGGAGTTACGAACTCTACACTTGTAATCTCAAATCAATTAATTAAAATCTATTTAATTGGTGCTTTCCCCAGCCACCCCCCCCCCCCAAAAGTTACATTTTAACATCTATCATACTTTTTATATAAATATATATATTTTATGTTAAAAATATTATATACAAAAAACAACAACAGATAATGTACTGCTAACAACTACACTTGTTTTTTGAAGTAATTGAATAATAATCCACAGTATTTACCTAAAAGAGTGGATTTATGATATTTGGTTCCAGCTGCTTCTGTGTCAAACACACCATCAGCAACTTTTCCGTATTTTCATGGGCAAATGTTTGTCTCTTTTTTATTTATTTATTATTTTAACATTCTTGACCGGAGTTATGAACTCAACACTTTTAGCATATTTCAATTAATTAAAATCTATTTAATTTGTGCTTTCCCCAGCCGCCCGGCCCAAAAGTTACATTTTAACATCTAACATTCCTTTTATAAAAAAAAAAATACCGTATATAGATTTTTTTGTGCTAAAAATTATTGCATAAAAAAAGTCCCAATTGCTTCTCTGTCAAACACACCATCAGCAGCCTTTCCGTATTTTCATTACTAAATGTCTGCCAGTTGGATATCATTTTAACATTCTTGACTGGAGTTATGAACTCAAAAGTTGTATCTCAATTCAATAAATTACAATCAATTTAATTGGAGTTTCCACCCCCCACCACCCAAAAAAGTAAAATTTTAACATCTAATAAATAAATTAAAAAAACTTAAGCTAAAAAATATAGAGAATGTACTACTAACAACTACACTAGTTTTATGAAGTAATGTAGTAATAATCTACAGTATCTACTTAAGAGTGAACTTCTATGGAGTCTCCTTCCAGCTGCTTCTCTGTCAAACACACCATCAGCAGCCTTTCCTTATTTTCATGGATAAATGTCTGCCAGTTAGACATTATTTTAACATTCTTGACAGGAGTTATGAACTCAACACTTAAAGTCAAAGTACCAATGATAGTCACACACAGATTAGGTGTGGCGAAATTATTCTCTGCATTTGACCCATCACCCTTGATCACCCCCTGGGAGTTGAGGGGAGCAGCGAGCAGCAGCGGTGCTGCGCCCGGGAATCATTTTTGGTGATTTAACCCCCAATTCCAACCTTTGATGCTGAGTGCCAAGCAGGGAGGTAATGGTTCCCATTTTTATAGTCTTTGGTATGACTCGGCTGGGGTTTGAACTCACGACCTACCGATGTTGTATCGCAATTCAATGATTTATAATCAATTTAATTGGTTCTTGCCCCAGCCCCCCTCCCTCCAGCCCCCAAAAAGTAAAATTTCAGCATCGAAGATACTTTTTATGAAATTTCCTTCCAGCTGCTTCTCTGTCAAACACACAATCAGCAGCTTTTTTGTATTTTCATGGATACACGTCCGTCAATTAGATATTACTTTAACATTCTTTAGTGGGGTTATGAACTCAACACTTGTAATCTCAATTCAATGAAGTAAAATCAATTTAATTTGTGCTTGCCCCAGCCCCCCCTCCAAAAAAACAACAAAAAATAACAAAGTACAATTTTAACATCTAGCATACGTTTTATTAAAAAAAAAAAAAAAACTTTTAGCTAACACAGTATAAAACAAAACAAAACAATAGAGGCTGTACTACTAACAACTACACCACGTTAGATTAAAATATTCCAATTCTTTCACAGGTGTACAATACCTGTTGTTAGTCAATACCTCAAAGCTAAATGGGACATTTTGCATTCACATATTTGCATTAAAACATTTTTTTTTCGATACATGTGACAATGTGCTGTGGTTGATTGCCATTAATTTTGTTGCTTTTGTCAGGTTCCCAATAATCATTTCTCTAGTCTTGTTTACATAATGTTGTCCTAATGCAGGGTTGTTTGCATGTCAAGTTTAGGCAAAACAATACATTCGAGTAAGCTGCCTGTTGAACACTTCTTAATGTTTGTCTTTCATACTATTTATTAGAATATTATTTATTGATGCGGTGAAACACATTCGAATGGTGTCAATTTGAGTAAATGTTAGCAGGCTGTTGAAATGAACTTGATCTTGGGGAGCCATTTAAAAGACTGGCTTGTTGTTATATTTATTTATTCTTCACAAGTCAGTTGGGATTAATATTTTGTTTTTATCAAGGAAACAATTACTGATGACATCTATTAAACAAGACAAGAAGCAAGGAATTAAACAAAGACATAATTCAATTTGGCTCAATTGAGGAGAAACGTCTGGGCTGTTTTCTTTTACAGTCTCCACCACAAAGATTGTACGCCTCCTCTTTTATTTGGAATTTCCCTTATTGCATCACAACAGCTGTTTCTTAAAGGAACAGTGGTCGTAAACAGCCGCCACATTTGGTTACAAAAAAGTTCAAAGAAAAGGTCGTAAACAGTTCAAAGAAAAGGTCGTAAACAGTTCAAGGAAGAGGTGCCTGGAGCTTGGGGAGGTCAATCAATCAATCAATCAATGTTTACTTATATAGCCCTAAATCACTAGTGTCTCAAAGGGCTGCACAAACCACCACGACATCCTCGGTAGGCCCACATAAGGGCAAGGAAAACTCACACCCAGTGGGACATCGGTGACAATAATGACCCAGTGGGACGTCGGTGACAATGATGACTATGAGAACCTTAGAGAGGAGGAAAGCAATGGATGTCGAGCGGGTCTAACATCATACTGTGAAAGTTCAATCCGCAATGGATCCAACACAGTCGCGAGAGTCCAAAGCGGATCCAACACAGCAGCGAGAGTCCCGTTCACAGCGGAGCCAGCAGGAAACCATCCCAAGCGGAGGCGGATCAGCATCGCAGAGATGTCCCCAGCCGATACACAGGCAAGCAGTACATGGCCACCGGATCGGACCGGACCCCCTCCACAAGGGAGAGTGGGACATAGAAGAAAAAGAAAAGAAACGGCAGATCAACTGGTCTAAAAAGGGAGTCTATTTAAAGGCTAGAGTATACAAATGAGTTTTAAGGTGAGACTTAAAGTCCTGCTTTCTTTACGCTTTGTAGATCTCGGGTCAAGACAAAATCTTTCTGTGGATTACAATACATCAAAGAAACAGAACACCTTCATGTTGCTTCCCATCCTACACAGTGGAGTTTTTCAAGCCGTCTTCTTGGTAGGATCAAAGACAGCTTTTGTCTGCTCGGGCGAACTGAACTCAACGTAACGCAAAGTTTTGTCATAACTTAGATACAATTATTCTGACAATTAATAAGGTACAATTTGAATAAGAATAATTTAAACTCATGTTCGACCAATTTCTGCTTTCCAAAAATAGAGATTATAATTTAATTTGGTTCATGTTTTTCCATTATTTGTCCATCCCATCCATCCATTTCCTACCGCTTATTCCCTTTCGGGGTGGCGGGGGGCGCTGGCGCCTATCTCAGCTACAATCGGGCGGAAGGCGGGGTACACCCTGGACAAGTCGCCACCTCATCACAGGGCCAACACAGACAGACAACATTCACATAAAATTGTGCCATTCTATGAGACAGAAATACACATTTACAGTTTAAACTAAGCCGATGTCACATTTACCGTATTTTCCGGACTAGAGAGTGCGCCGGTATATAAGCCGCACCCACTAAATTTTAAAAGAAAAAATATTTTTTCATATATTAGCCACACCACAGATATATAAGTTGTGAAATAATATATTTGCGCTGAATGAATTTGTAAATGTTTATTTACATACCTTAATTGTTTCCAAAAGGTGCCTGTCACAGGGCAGTAAAACAGCTGATCAAACAAAACAGAAGTCATTGTCATGCACCCACTCGCTGCGAAGCTAGCCTTCTAATCAGCTAAACAGACTCAATATTGTCACGGTGACTTTACATAATATGTAATTTGTGAAACTGAAGCAACATAAAAATACCATTGTAAGTTAATAATACTAACACAGACACTTGTAAACATGTCAGAATATTAGCTAATGCTGACAACGCTCTCTTGATTACATTACGACAACACGTAATAATATGCATGAAAACACGAGTATCAAACATGATGGTTTAAAAAGTATCAATTGTTTTAGTTATATTGTAAAATTTTACAAAATTAAAATAAATAGATAATACTAAAAACGAATAATAAAAACTAGAAGAGCATAATAGCTGGAACTAGTATGCATAGATCTGAATAAAGGCTTTTTTAATAAGAAGGGTTTTTAAGCCTTTTTTAATGACTAATCATATAATATATATTAATGAATAATAATAAAGTATAATGTATATGTTCCTTGACTGCACTTAAATGTAGAATATATGTAGAATATATTTGTACTATTCATATATTATATATCTCAGCTACAATCGGGCGGAAGGCAGGGTACACCCTGGACAAGTCGCCACCTCATCGCAGGGCCAACACGATTGTAGCTGAGATAGGCGCCAGCGCCCCCCGCGACCCCAAAAGGGAAAAAGCGGTAGAAAATGGATGGATGGATATATTATATATGTACTATATGTTATATATTATTTATTATTATTATTGTCTATTGTGAGCGAACTGTGGTGCTGAATTTCCCCCAGGGATCAATAAAGGACTTTCTATTCTATTCTTAAAAGCATCCACCGTCTGTGGTGCCCTCAGGTGGTCAGGGTGAGCGTTCCACAGACTGGGAGCGGCGGAGCAGAAAGCCCGGTCTCCCATTGTTCGCAGTTTTGTCCTTTTATATTCTAGTTTTCTTCAAAATAGCCACCCTTTGCTCTGATTACTGTTTGCACACTCTTGGCATTCTCTCAATGAGCTCAAGAGGCGGTGACCTGAATTTTTTTCACTTCACAGGTGTCATACTTTTGATGCCTTCAATCTACAATGCAAATAGTCATGAAAATAAAGAAAACACATTGAAATGAGAAGGTGGCCTGTAATGTATGTTCAAGTAAAAATATTTATTATTAGTGGGTGTAAATATTCTTCAAATTAATGGATTTATAAAGTTCTGGAACTAATTTGATAATCTAAAGTAATACTCTATATCAGGGGTGTCAAACTCAAATACAGAGTGGGCCAAAATTTGAACAAATGAACCTTTTAATAGAGACCCAAACAAGTTTTGCATTAAATATTGAACAAGCAAGGCTTATATAACTTTAGTGACATGCGAAATCCAGTTTCAAATAATAATAATAACAATTGAAAAAATATCAATGGCATATCAAATAAAATTTAAATAAAAATGTAATGCCTTTTTTTTCTATTTGCAATCTTCTGAGGTAAATATCATTTTTTTCCACAGGCTAATAATACATTTGAAAATAAAATAACAATAATGAATGAACCAAACATTCAAGCCTTGAACTAGCAAGAGAAAATGCATGAATAAAACGTTAATTATTGCTCAGTTAGTGCTGCTAGGGGTTCTGGGTATTTGTTCTGTTGTGTTACGGTGCGAATGTTCACCCGAAATGTGTTTGTCATTCTTGTTTGGTGTGGGTTCACAGTGTGGCGCATATTTGTAACAGTGCTAAAGTTGTTTATACGGCCACCCTCAGTGTGACCTGCATGGCTGTTGACCAAGTATGCGTTGCATTCACTTGTGTGTGTGTGTGTGTGTGTGTGTGTGTGTGTGTGTGTGTGTGTGTGTGTGTGTGTGTGTGTGTGTGTGTGTGTGTGTAAAAGCCACAGATATAATGTGACACGCTGTTAGTATGGAGGAAAAGTGGACGTGACGACAGGTTGTAGAGAACGCTAAAGGCAGTGCCTTAAATGCACGCCCCCAATATAATTGTCCAGGTGGAAATCGGTAGAAATTCGGGAGAATGGTTGCCCCGGGAGATTTTCGGGAGGGGCACTGAACTTCGGGAGTCTACCGGGAAAATTAGGAGGGTTGGTAAGTATGAACATTAGCGGTGAATGCTATTTGCAATCTTCTGAGGTAAATATCAAATTTTTTCCACTGGCTAATAATACATTTGAAAATAAAATAACAATAATGAATGAACCAAACATTCAAGCCTTGAAGTAGCAAGAGAAAATGCATGAATAAAACGTTAATTATTGCTCAGTTTGCTGGAAGTTTCCCGAAAGAGTTAGTGCTGCTAGGGGTTCTGGGTATTTGTTCTGTTGTGTTACGGTGCGAATGCTCACCCGAAATGGGTGTGTCATTCTTGTTTGGTGTGGGTTCACAGTGTGGCGCATATTTGTAACAGTGCTAAAGTTGTTTATACGGCCACCCTCAGTGTGACCTGCATGGCTGTTGACCAAGTATGCGTTGCATTCACTTGTGTGTGTGTGTGTGTGTGTGTGTGTGTGTGTGTGTGTGTGTGTGTGTGTGTGTGTGTGTGTGTGTGTGTAAAAGCCACAGATATAATGTGACACGCTGTTAGTATGGAGGAAAAGTGGACGTGACGACAGGTTGTAGAGAACGCTAAAGGCAGTGCCTTAAATGCACGCCCCCAATATAGTTGTCCAGGTGGAAATCGGTAGAAATTCGGGAGAATGGTTGCCCCGGGAGATTTTCGGGAGGGGCACTGAACTTCGGGAGTCTACCGGGAAAATTAGGAGGGTTGGCAAGTATGAGTATTAGCGGTGAATGCTATTTGCAATCTTCTGAGGTAAATATCAAATTTTTTCCACTGGCTAATAATACATTTGAAAATAAAAGAACAATAATGAATGAACCAAACATTCAAGCCTTGAAGTAGCAAGAGAAAATGCATGAATAAAACGTTAATTATTGCTCAGTTTGCTGGAAGTTTCCCGAAAGAGTTAGTGCTGCTAGGGGTTCTGGGTATTTGTTCTGTTGTGTTACGGTGCGAATGTTCACCCGAAATGTGTTTGTCATTCTTGTTAGGTGTGGGTTCACAGTGTGGCGCATATTTGTAACAGTGCTAAAGTTGTTTATACGGCCACCCTCAGTGTGACCTGCATGGCTGTTGGCCAAGTATGCGTTGCATTCACTTGTGTGTGTGTGTGTGTGTGTGTGTGTGTGTGTAAAAGCCACAGATATAATGTGACACGCTGTTAGTATGGAGGAAAAGCGGACGTGACGACAGGTTGTAGAGAACGCTAAAGGCAGTGCCTTAAATGCACGCCCCCAATATTGTTGTCCAGGTGGAAATCGGTAGAAATTCGGGAGAATGGTTGCCCCGGGAGATTTTCGGGAGGGGCACTGAACTTCGGGAGTCTACCGGGAAAATTAGGAGGGTTGGCAAGTATGAGTATTAGAGGTGAATGCGGTGTTACAGCAGCACCGACGCTGTTTAACACCGGCGGGCCAGCTCTAATGCTAAATTGATATTGCCTCAAGGGCCAAATTAAATTACACGGCGGGCCAGATTTGGCCCGCGGGCCAGAGTTTGACACCCATGCTCTATATTATGAGTGCTGACATTGCTTTCCGGTGTCTTGATGACATTGCTTTAAACAAAACAAAACCAAAAAAAAAAGGTTCCATCTGTGTAAAAATAAACACGAGTTGAACGAATTGAAAGGATTGCCGTTAAATGTAGTCTGACAGCCTTTATTGCTCGCCTTAAAATGCAATTTCTTTATATCAGCATCGGACGGAAATTGCCACATATTTGGCCGGGTAAGCTTCTAATTCACTGGCATTTACAGCCGTCTGTTTTTTCAATGCATTTATAACACTTTGATTCGACAGAGCGCTTTAATCGCTTACTCCCAGGCTGGCGCGTAATAAACAACTGTAGCAACAGTGCCTCACGGGGGTGATTCTGGCAAGAAGGCCAAGCACTTCCGTCGCTCGCCGTGTTGTTGCTGTAGCGCCTTAATCTGGTCTCTCAGCACGCCAGCCATTGTGTGCGTCCCTGAGCGCCAAAGTCAACTCTTTGGAAGGGAAACAATATTCTCCGACAAATTGGCATTGAAGACAACATTAAAAAACACACAACTTGAGAGTTATTACAAACCCCGTTTCCATATGAGTTGGGAAATTGTGTTAGATGTAAATAAAAACAGAATACAATGATTTGCAAATCCTTTTCAACCCATATTCAGTTGAATGCACTACAAAGACAAAATATTTGATGTTCAAACTCATAAACTTTATTTTTTTTTTGCAAATAATAATTAACTTAGAATTTCATGGCTGCAACACGTGCCAAAGTAGTTGGGAAAGGGCATGTTCACCACTGTGTTACATCACCTTTTCTTTTAACAACACTCAATAAACGTTTGGGAACTGAGGAAACTAATTGTTGAAGCTATCCATCCATCCATCCATCCATTTTCTACCGCTTATTCCCTTTCGGGGTCGCGGGGGGCGCTGGCGCCTATCTCAGCTACAATCGGGCGGAAGGCGGGGTACACCCTGGACAAGTCGCCACCTCATCGCAGGGCCAACACAGATAGACAGACAACATTCACACACTAGGGCCAATTTAGTGTTGCCAATCAACCTATCCCCAAGTGCGTGTCTTTGGAAGTGGGAGGAAGCCGGAGTACCCGGAGGGAACTCACGCATTCACGGGGAGAACATGCAAACTCCACACAGAAAGATCCCGAGCCTGGATTTAAACCCAGGACTGCAGGACCTTCGTATTGTGAGGCAGCTATGAAAGTGAAATTCTTTCCCGTTCTTGTTTTATGTAGAGCTTCAGTCGTTCAACAGTCCGGGGTCTCCGCTGTCGTATTTTACGCTTCATAATGCGCCACACATTTTCCATGGGAGACAGGTCTGCACTGAAAGCGGGGCAGGAAAATACCCACACTCTTTATTTACGAAGCCACGCTGTTGTAACACGTGCTGAATGTGACTTGGCATTGTCTTGCTGAAATAAGCAGGGGCGTCCATGAAAAAGACGGCACTTAGATGGCAGCATATGTTGTTCCAAAACCTGCATGTACCTTTCAGCATTAATGGTGCCTTCACAGATGTGTAAGTTACCCATGCGTTGGGCACTAATGCACCCCCATACCATCACAGATGCTAGTTTTTGAACTTTGCGTCGATAACAGCCTGGATGGTTCGCTTCCCCTTGGTCCGGATGAAACCATGTCGAATATTTCCAAAAACAATTTGAATTGTGGACTCGTCAGATCACATAACACTTTTCCACTTTGCATCAGTCCATCATAGATAATATCGGGCCCAGAGAAGTCTGCGGCGTTTCTGGATGTTGTTGATAAATGGCTTTCACTTTGCATAGTAGAGCTTTAACTTGCACTTACAGATGTAGCAACCAACTGTATTTAGTGACAGTGGTTTTCTGAAGTGTTCCTGAGCCCTTGTGGTGATATCCTTTAGAGATTGATGTCGGTTTTTGATACAGTGCTGTCTGAGGGATCGAAGATCACGGTCACTCAATGTTGGTTTCTGGCCATGCCGCTTACGTGGAGTGATTTCTCCAGATTCTTTGAACCTTTAAATGATATTATGGACCGTAGATGTTGAAATCCCTAAATTTCTTGCAATTGCTCTTTAAGAAACGTTGTTCTTAAGCTGTTTGATTATTTGCTCACGCAGTTGTGGACAAAGGGGTGTACCTCGCCCCATCCTTTCTTGTGAAAGACCGAGCATTTTTTGGGAAGCTGTTTTAATACCCAATCATGGCACCCACCTGTTCCCAATTAGCCTGCACACCTGTGGGATGTTCCAAATAAGTGTTTGATGAGCATTCCTCAACTTTTTCAGTCTTTATTGCCACCTTTCCCAACTTCTTTGTCATGTGTTGCTGGCATCAAATTCTAAAGTTAATGATTATTTGCAAAAAAATAAAAGTGTTTATCAGTTTGAACATCAAATATGTTGTCTTTGGGGCGGCTTAGCTCGGTTGGTAGAGTGGCCGTGCCAGCAACTTGAGGGTCGCAGGTTCGATTCCTGCTTGTGCCATCGTAGTCACTGCCGTTGTGTCCTTGGGCAAGACACTTTACCCACCTGCTCCCAGTGCCACCCACACTGAGTTAAATGTAACTTTGATATTGGGTGTCACTATGTAAAGCGCTTTGAGTCACTTGAGAAAAGCGCTATATAAATATAATTCACTTCACTTCACTTCACTTTGTAGCAAATTCAACTGAATATGGGTTGAAAGGGATTTGCAAATCATTGTATTCCGTTTATATTTACATCTAACACAATTTTTCAACTCATATGGAAACTGTAATGATACCAAGTACTGTAGCGTATATAGTCGATACTACTATAACATTGATATTTTTTGGCATCACATCTTTTTTTTTTTTTTATTTATATTATATTATATACTCAGGAAATATGTCCCTGGACACATGAGGGGTTTGAATATGACCAATGTATGATCCTGTAACAACTTGGTATCGGATCGATACCCAAATTTGTGGTATCATCCAAAACTAATGTAAAGTATGCAAACAACAGAAGAATAAGTGATTATTACATTTTAACAGAAGTGTAGATAGAACATGTTAAAAAAGAAATTAAGCATATATATTAACAGTAAATGAACAAGTTAATAATAATTAATTTTATACCACTTGTCCTTAATAATGTTGACAAAACAGTGGATTATAAATGACGCAATATGTTACTGCATATGTCAGCAGCTAAATTAGGAGCTTTTATTTGCTTACTTACTACTAAAAGACAAGTTGTCTCGTATGTTCACTATTTTATTTAAGGACAAACTTGCAATAAGAAACATATTTAATGTATCCTTAGATTTTTTGTTAAAATAAAGACTAATAATGCACCTTTTTGTGGTCCTCTTCATCTAGAAAAGTATGGAAAAATACCAAAGAGTATCTAAATACATTTTGGTAACGGTACCAAAATAATGGTATCGGGACAACACTAGGGTCTTGTATTCATGTTAGCGTTTAAGATAGCGAACTCGTGCCAGTCCATCAAAGAGTTTTTCAAAATGGGGTTTATTAATGACAGTTTTTCAATAGCTTCAATTCAAATAGGTCATACTAACCGTTGGGTATTTTACCACGGTTATTGTTACATCCATCAGGTTTTTAATATTTTATTTTTCTATTAATGCACACATGATTAAAGTGCAATTTTAATGCCGATGTCAATTTATTGGATAAGGTTGATTGGCAACACTAAATTAACCCTAGTGTGTGAATGTGAGTGTGAGTGTTGTCTGTCTATCTGTGTTGGCCCTGCGATGAGGTGGCGACTTGTCCAGGGTGTACTCCGCCTTCCGCCTAAATACAGCAGAGATAGGCTCCAGCAGCCCCCGCAGCCTTTCAAAGGGACAAGCAGTAGAAAATGAATGGATGGAGAAAGGATGAACGTTGTGGCAAACAGAAACATTTTCATATATTTCAACAATTTTCCCTAAAATTACGCATAGAGGCTATGAAGTGTGTTTCGTCCGATTACTCGATTAATCGGACCAACTGATCAATATGTTGTTAATTAATCTGCTCCGTCCCCAATAAATAAATACATGAATACAATACTAAAACCATTTTTAAAAGTTCATAGGATAATTCAAAGCCTTCTAGCAGATTCTAGTTGCTGCTATTTAGTCGCCTCAGAAGTCCGAACGTTAGCACTTT
Organism: Nerophis ophidion; assembly: GCF_033978795.1. NCBI lineage: Eukaryota > Metazoa > Chordata > Actinopteri > Syngnathiformes > Syngnathidae > Nerophis > Nerophis ophidion. Next base: position 26,373,803 of record NC_084626.1, read on the forward strand.
GGCATCAAAATGTACGCTCGAATAGACCTGGTATTGTCAGAGTTAGTTTGTGACGAACCTAAAGATGCAGAGATGGAGGCAGGCATGGAGTGAGAAAACATGATTTAGTAAAAATAATAGAACTAGAACGAACAAAAGGGTACTAACACAAAGTGCGCACAAGGCCGGTAACAAACTAAGGGAGCTAGCATGGGAGCTAGAAAAAAAAAGGGGCTTAACAGTCTAGCTTGGAAGCTAGCGGGTAGCGAGCAGGAAAACAGAAGTCGTAACGTGTAGTACAAAACAAACTTGAAGCAGGGAACAAAAAACAGTAAGCTACAAACATCTAACGCAGGGGTTGGGAACCTATGGCTCTAGAGCCAGGTCTGGTTCTTTTGATGACCGCATCTGGCTCTCAGATAAATCTTAGCTGACATTGCTTAACACGGAAAGTAAGGAATAATTTTGCTGGTAATCACAGTGTTAAAAATAACCTTCAAAATATAAAACATTCTAACGCATTTTAATCCATCCATCCATTTCCTACCGCACCTGTTCAAGAAGTCACATTATTGGTAAGAATTATTTTTATTTATTATTGGTTAGCTTCGGAATAAAAATGTTATTAAAAATAATAGGAGACTTATTGTAATCTAAAAATGTTGTTATCAATTAAAAATGCATGCATTTAGTTGTATTCGGTGTTAAAAAAAATATTATATGGCCCTCACGGAAACACATTTTAAAATCTTTGGCTTTTATGGCTCTCTCAGCCAAAAAGGTTCCCGACCCCTGATGTAACGGATATAGCAATTACAAGACACGACACGACACGACACGACACGACAAGACATCCAGCCCTGACTGGAAGACAAAAGCAGGTACAAATAGGAGCGGGCTGATTGACAGCAGGTATGGCCAGGTGCTAATCAGCCGCAGCTGAGGAGAAACAGCGCACAGGGAAAAAAAACAGGAAACAGACAAAAAAAGAGCGCTGACATGAACTAAAAACAGGAAATACTAAACACACACTGAGGAAAAACTAAAACACAAACAAACTGTCAACGGCAAGCCTGGCACGTATAAGCAGTAAAATATATATTTCAGATACTGACTTTTTTCTGGTGAAAAAAACAAGCTTTTACCGAGGATCAATTTACTTTTCAATCAGTTTCAAACAATACAATCGCCGTCACAAACCTGTTGACTTTGGATAATGTCAGCCCGTCGCCAGCCGCCGAACATCTGTGCCAAGTAAATTGAATCAGAAGACAGTAAGCACAATCCATCTCTAGACGAATAAAAGTTGTTTGAAAGACCAGACTATGTACAAAAAGCGAAAAATTATTTTTTTTCACTTTCCAACTTTTTATTTTTTAGTGTTTAGTTATTGTTTCCCGCCCAAATATGTGGGGCTACCTGATAGAAGAATACAGTACAACGCTTCCATGAGATTAGGAATGCCTTTGAGTTTGAAATGAGTTCCAGAAAGGTGCACGAAGCCCACGGTGATCTCGTGTGCCGGATAGTGCGGTGGCGTGTGATTGAGAATGTTCCATTTGCAGCGTAGAAGCGAGTGGGTTGACTGTTCCATTAAGGCAGTGCTTCTCAATTATTTTCTGTTACGCCCCCCTCCCCTTGGAAGAAGAAAATTATTTGCACCCCCCCTCCCACCCTCATTCTCCATGGCAACCATAAAGAGTATCATTTGTCTATAAAACACCTATATAAGTATAGATATGCATGACAATGCAACCTTTTTAACAAGATGGAAAAGAAAAAAAAATATTTTATTAACTTTGTTTTTAGTCTATAACAGAAAATATTTAAAGTAGGGGTGTAACGGTACACAAAAATTTCGGTTCAGTACGTACCTCGGTTTACAGGTCACGGTTCGGTTCATTTTCGGTACAGTAACGTTGCTTAGATGGCAACATATGTTGCTCCAAAACCTGTATGTACCTTTCAGCATTAATGGTGCCTTCACAGATGTGTAAGTTACCCATGCCTTGGGCACTAATACACCCCCACACCATCACAGATGCTGGCTTTTGAACTTTGCGCCTATAACAATCCGGGTAGTTATTTTCCTCTATAGTCTGGAGGATACGACGTCCACCGTTTCCAAAAACAATTTGAAATGTGGACTCGTCAGACCACAGAACCCTTTTCCATTTTGCATCAGTCCATCTTAGATGAGCTTGGGCTCAACCAAGCGTTTCTGGGTGTTGTTGATAAATGGCTTTCGCTATGCATAGTAGAGTTTTAACCTGCACTTACAGATGTAGCTAAAAACTGTAGTTACTGACAGTGGTTTTCTGCAGTGTTCCTAAGCCCATGTGGTGATATCCTTTACACATTGATGTCTTTTTTTTTTTTTTTTTTTTGATGCAGTACCGCGTGTGATTGAGAATGTTCAATTTGCAGCGTAGAAGCGAGTGGGTTGACTGTTCCATTAAGGCAGTGCTTCTCAATTATTTTCTGTTACACCCCCCTCCCCTTGGAAGAAGAAAAACATTTGCACCCCCGCCTCCCACCCTCATTCTCCATGGCAACCATAAAGAGTATCATTTGTCTATAAAACACCTATATAAGTATAGATATGCATAACAATGCAACCTTTTTAACAAGATGGAAAAGAAAAAAAAATACTTTATTAACTTTGTTTTTAGTCTATAACAGAAAATATTTAAAGTAGGGGTGTAACGGTACACAAAAATTTCGGTTCAGTACGTACCTCGGTTTACAGGTCACGGTTTGGTTCATTTTCGGTACAGTAACGTTGCTTGGATGGCAACATATGTTGCTCCAAAACCTTTATGTACCTTTCAGCATTAATGGTACCTTGGGCACTAATACACCCCCACACCATCACGGATGCTGGCTTTTGAACTTTGCGCCTATAACAATCCGGGTAGTTATTTTCCTCTATAGTCTGGAGGATACGACGTCCACCGTTTCCAAAAACAATTTGAAATGTGGACTCGTCAGACCACAGAACCCTTTTCCATTTTGCATCAATCCATCTTAGATGAGCTCGGGCTCAACCAAGCGTTTCTGGGTGTTGTTGATAAATGGCTTTCGCTATGCATAGTAGAGTTTTAACCTGCACTTACAGATGTAGCTAAAAACTGTAGTTACTGACAGTGGTTTTCTGCAGTGTTCCTAAGCCCATGTGGTGATATCCTTTACACATTGATGGCTTTTTTTTTTTTTTTTAATGCAGTACCGCGTGTGATTGAGAATGTTCCATTTGCAGCGTAGAAGCGAGTGGGTTGACTGTTCCATTAAGGCAGTGCTTCTCAATTATTTTCTGTTACGCCCCCCTCCCCTTGGAAGAAGAAAAACATTTGCACCCCCCCCTCCCACCCTCATTCTCCATGGCAACCATAAAGAGTATCATTTGTCTATAAAACACCTATATAAGTATAGATATGCATAACAATGCAACCTTTTTAACAAGATGGAAAAGAAAAAAAACATTTTTATTAACTTTGTTTTTAGTCTATAACAGAAAATATTTAAAGTAGGGGTGTAACGGTACACAAAAATTTCGGTTCAGTACGTACCTCGGTTTACAGGTCACGGTTTGGTTCATTTTCGGTACAGTAACGTTGCTTGGATGGCAACATATGTTGCTCCAAAACCTGTATGTACCTTTCAGCATTAATGGTACCTTGGGCACTAATACACCCCCACACCATCACAGATGCTGGCTTTTGAACTTTGCGCCTATAACAATCCGGGTAGTTATTTTCCTCTATAGTCTGGAGGATACGACGTCCACCGTTTCCAAAAACAATTTGAAATGTGGACTCGTCAGACCACAGAACCCTTTTCCATTTTGCATCAGTCCATCTTAGATGAGCTTGGGCTCAACCAAGCGTTTCTGGGTGTTGTTGATAAATGGCTTTCGCTATGCATAGTAGAGTTTTAACCTGCAGTTACAGATGTAGCTAAAAACTGTAGTTACTGACAGTGGTTTTCTGCAGTGTTCCTAAGCCCATGTGGTGATATCCTTTACACATTGATGTAATTTTTTTTTTTTTTTGATGCAGTACCGTGTGTGATTGAGAATGTTCCATTTTCAGCGTAGAAGCGAGTGGGTTGACTGTTCCATTAAGGCAGTGCTTCTCAATTATTTTCTGTTACGCCCCCCTCCCCTTGGAAAAAGAACAACATTTGCACCCCCATCCCCCCACCCCCCTCCCTCATTCTCCACGGCAACCATAAAGAGTATCATTTGTCTATAAGACACCTATATAAGTATAGATATGCATAACAATGCAACCTTTTTAACAAGATGGAAAAGAAAAAAAAATACTTTATTAACTTTGTTTTTAGTCTATAACAGAAAATATTTAAAGTAGGGGTGTAACGGTACACAAAAATTTCGGTTCAGTACGTACCTCGGTTTACAGGTCACGGTTTGGTTCATTTTCGGTACAGTAACGTTGCTTGGATGGCAACATATGTTGCTCCAAAACCTGTATGTACCTTTCAGCATTAATGGTACCTTGGGCACTAATACACCCCCACACCATCACAGATGCTGGGTTTTGAACTTTGCGCCTATAACAATCCGGGTAGTTATTTTCCTCTATAGTCTGGAGGATACGGCGTCCACCGTTTCCAAAAACAATTTGAAATGTGGACTCGTCAGACCACAGAACCCTTTTCCATTTTGCATCAGTCCATCTTAGATGAGCTTGGGCTCAACAAAGCGTTTCTGGGTGTTGTTGATAAATGGCTTTCGCTATGCATAGTAGAGTTTTAACTTGCACTTACAGATGTAGCTACAAACTGTAGTTACTGACAGTGGTTTTCTGCAGTGTTTCTAAGCCCATGTGGTGATATCCTTTACACATTGATGTAATTTTTTTTTTTTTTTTGATGCAGTACCGTGTGTGATTGAGAATGTTCCATTCGCAGCGTAGAAGCGAGTGGGTTGACTGTTCCATTAAGGCAGTGCTTCTCAATTATTTTCTGTTACGCCCCCCTCCCCTTGGAAAAAGAACATTTGCACACCCCCGCCCCCTGCCCTCATTCTCCATGGCAACCATAAAGAGTATCATTTGTCTATAAAACACCTATATAAGTATAGATATGCATAACAATGTTTTTTGTGGGTTCTTCCGAGGATGTTGTAGTCGTAATGATTTGTGCAGTCCTTTGAGACATTTGTGATTTGGGGCTATATAAATAAACATTGATTGATTGATTGATTGAACAATGCAACCTTTTTAACAAGATGGAAAAGAAAAAAAAATATTTTATTAATTTTGTTTTTAGTCTATAACAGAAAATATTTAAAGTAGGGGTGTAACGGTACACAAAAATTTCGGTTCAGTACGTACCTCGGTATACAGGTCACGGTTTGGTTCATTTTCGGTACAGTAACGTTGCTTAGATGGCAACATATGTTGCTCCAAAACCTGTATGTACCTTTCAGCATTAATGGTACCTTGGGCACTAATACACCCCCACACCATCACAGATGCTGGCTTTTGAACTTTGCGCCTATAACAATCCGGGTAGTTATTTTCCTCTATAGTCTGGAGGATACGACGTCCACCGTTTCCAAAAACAATTTGAAATGTGGACTCGTCAGACCACAGAACCCTTTTCCATTTTGCATCAGTCCATCTTAGATGAGCTTGGGCTCAACCAAGCGTTTCTGGGTGTTGTTGATAAATGGCCTTCGCTATGCATAGTAGAGTTTTAACCTGCACTTACAGATGTAGCTACAAACTGTAGTTACTGACAGTGGTTTTCTGCAGTGTTTCTAAGCCCATGTGGTGATATCCTTTACACATTGATGTAATTATTATTTTTTTTTGATGCAGTACCGTGTGTGATTGAGAATGTTCCATTTGCAGCGTAGAAGCGAGTGGGTTGACTGTTCCATTAAGGCAGTGCTTCTCAATTATTTTCTGTTACGCCCCCCTCCCCTTGGAAAAAGAAAATTTGCACACCCCACCCCCCCACCCCCTGCCCTCATTCTCCATGGCAACCATAAAGAGTATCATTTGTCTATAAAACACCTATATAAGTATAGATATGCATAACAATGCAACCTTTTTAACAAGATGGAAAAGAAAAAAAAATACTTTATTAACTTTGTTTTTAGTCTATAACAGAAAATATTTAAAGTAGGGGTGTAACGGTACACAAAAATTTCGGTTCAGTACTTACCTCGGTTTACAGGTCACGGTTTGGTTCATTTTCGGTACAGTAACGTTGCTTAGATGGCAACATATGTTGCTCCAAAACCTGTATGTACCTTTCAGCATTAATGGTACCTTGGGCACTAATACACCCCCACACCATCACAGATGCTGGCTTTTGAACTTTGCGCCTATAACAATCCGGGTAGTTATTTTCCTCTATAGTCTGGAGGATACGACGTCCACCGTTTCCAAAAACAATTTGAAATGTGGACTCGTCAGACCACAGAACCCTTTTCCATTTTGCATCAGTCCATCTTAGATGAGCTTGGGCTCAACCAAGCGTTTCTGGGTGTTGTTGATAAATGGCTTTCGCTATGCATAGTAGAGTTTTAACCTGCACTTACATATGTAGCTAAAAACTGTAGTTACTGACAGTGGTTTTCTGCAGTGTTCCTAAGCCCATGTGGTGATATCCTTTACACATTGATGTCATTTTTTTTTTTTTTTTGATGCAGTACCGCGTGTGATTGAGAATGTTCCATTTGCAGCGTAGAAGCGAGTGGGTTGACTGTTCCATTAAGGCAGTGCTTCTCAATTATTTTCTGTTACGCCCCCCTCCCCTTGGAAGAAGAAAAACATTTGCACCCACCCTCATTCTCCGTGGCAACCATAAAGAGTATCATTTGTCTATAAAACACCTATATAAGTATAGATATGCATAACAATGCAACCTTTTTAACAAGATGGAAAAGAAAAAAAAAATATTTTATTAACTTTGTTTTTAGTCTATAACAGAAAATATTTAAAGTAGGGGTGTAACGGTACACAAAAATTTCGGTTCAGTACTTACCTCGGTTTACAGGTCACGGTTTGGTTCATTTTCGGTACAGTAACGTTGCTTGGATGGCAACATATGTTGCTCCAAAACCTGTATGTACCTTTCAGCATTAATGGTACCTTGGGCACTAATACACCCCCACACCATCACAGATGCTGGCTTTTGAACTTTGCGCCTATAACAATCCGGGTAGTTATTTTCCTCTATAGTCTGGAGGATACGACGTCCGCCGTTTCCAAAAACAATTTGAAATGTGGACTCGTCAGACCACAGAACCCTTTTCCATTTTGCATCAGTCCATCTTAGATGAGCTTGGGCTCAACCAAGCGTTTCTGGGTGTTGTTGATAAATGGCTTTCGCTATGCATAGTAGAGTTTTAACCTGCACTTACAGATGTAGCTACAAACTGTAGTTACTGACAGTGGTTTTCTGCAGTGTTTCTAAGCCCATGTGGTGATATCCTTTACACATTGATGTAATTTTTTTTTTTTTTGATGCAGTACCGCGTGTGATTGAGAATGTTCCATTTGCAGCGTAGAAGCGAGTGGGTTGACTGTTCCATTAAGGCAGTGCTTCTCAATTATTTTCTGTTACGCCCCCCTCCCCTTGGAAGAAGAAAAACATTTGCACCCCCCCCCTCCCACCCTCATTCTCCATGGCAACCATAAAGAGTATCATTTGTCTATAAAACACCTATATAAGTATAGATATGCATAAAAATGCAACCTTTTTAACAAGATGGAAAAGAAAAAAAAAATATTTTATTAACTTTGTTTTTAGTCTATAACAGAAAATATTTAAAGTAGGGGTGTAACGGTACACAAAAATTTCGGTTCAGTACATACCTCGGTTTACAGGTCACGGTTTGGTTCATTTTCGGTACAGTAACGTTGCTTGGATGGCAACATATGTTGCTCCAAAACCTGTATGTACCTTTCAGCATTAATGGTGCCTTGGGCACTAATACACCCCCACACCATCACAGATGCTGGCTTTTGAACTTTGCGCCTATAACAATCCGGGTAGTTATTTTCCTCTATAGTCTGGAGGATACGACGTCCACCGTTTCCAAAAACAATTTGAAATGTGGACTCGTCAGACCACAGAACCCTTTTCCATTTTGCATCAGTCCATCTTAGATGAGCTTGGGCTCAACCAAGCGTTTCTGGGTGTTGTTGATAAATGGCTTTCGCTATGCATAGTAGAGTTTTAACCTGCAGTTACAGATGTAGCTAAAAACTGTAGTTACTGACAGTGGTTTTCTGCAGTGTTCCTAAGCCCATGTGGTGATATCCTTTACACATTGATGTCATTTTTTTTTTTTTTTTTGATGCATTACCGCGTGTGATTGAGAATGTTCAATTTGCAGCGTACAAGTGAGTGGGTTGACTGTTCCATTAAGGCAGTGCTTCTCAATTATTTTCTGTTACGCCCCCCTCCCCTTGGAAGAAGAAAAACATTTGCACCCTCCACCCCCTGCCCTCATTCTCCATGGCAACCATAAAGAGTATCATTTGTCTATAAAACACCTATATAAGTATAGATATGCATGACAATGCAACCTTTTTAACAAGATGGAAAAGAAAAAAAAATGTTTTATTAACTTTGTTTTTAGTCTATAACAGAAAATATTTAAAGTAGGGGTGTAACGGTACACAAAAATTTCGGTTCAGTACGTACCTCGGTTTACAGGTCACGGTTCGGTTCATTTTCGGTACAGTAACGTTGCTTGGATGGCAACATATGTTGCTCCAAAACCTGTATGTACCTTTCAGCATTAATGGTACCTTGGGCACTAATACACCCCCACACCATCACGGATGCTGGCTTTTGAACTTTGCGCCTATAACAATCCGGGTAGTTATTTTCCTCTATAGTCTGGAGGATACGACGTCCACCGTTTCCAAAAACAATTTGAAATGTGGACTCGTCAGACCACAGAACCCTTTTCCATTTTGCATCAGTCCATCTTAGATGAGCTTGGGCTCAACAAAGCGTTTCTGGGTGTTGTTGATAAATGGCTTTCGCTATGCATAGTAGAGTTTTAACCTGCACTTACAGATGTAGCTAAAAACCGTAGTTACTGACAGTGGTTTTCTGCAGTGTTCCAAAGCCCATGTGGTGATATCCTTTACACACTGATGTCGTTTTATGATGCAGTACCATCTGAGGGATTGAAGGTCCGTAATATCATCACTTAGGTGCAGTGCTTTCTCCAGATTCTCTGAACCTTTTAATGACATCACGGACTGTAGATGGTAAAACCCCTAAATTCCTTGCAATAGCCTGCTGAGAAATGTTGTTCTTAAAGGCCTACTGAAATGAGATTTTCTTATTCAAACGGGGATAGCAGGTCCATTTTAAGTGTCATACTTGATCATTTCGCGATATTGCCATATTTTTGCTGAAAGGATTTAGTAGAGAACATCGACGATAAAGTTCACAACTTTTGGTCACTATTAAAAAAGCCTTGCCTGTACCGGAAGTAGCAGACGATGTGTGCGTGACGTCACGGGTTGTAGAGCTCCTCACATCCTCACATTGTTTACAATCATGGCCATCAGCAGCGAGAGCGATTCGGACCGAGAAAGCGACAATTTCCCCATTAATTTGAGTGAGGATGAAAGATTTGTGGATGAGGATAGTGAGAGTGAAGGACTAGAAAAAAAAAAGGCGATTGCAGTGGGAGCGATTCAGATGTTATTAGACACATTTACTAGGATATTTCTGGAAAATCCCTTATCTGCCTATTGTGTTGCTAGTGTTTTAGTGAGATTAAATAGTACCTGAAAGTCGGAGGGGTGTGGCCACGGGTGTGTTGACCCAGTGTCTCTGAGGGAAGTCACACAGCTGCATCAGGACAGAAGCTCTTCTTTTGTCTCCGGTAAGAGCCGACCTTTTACCACAATTTTCTCTTCGAAAACTGCCGGTTGACATATGGTCGAGATCCATGTTTGCTTGACCGCTCTGACCCAAAGTAAAGCTTCACCTTCGGGAATTTTGAAACAAGGAAACAACGTGTATTTGTGTGGCTAAAGGTTAAAAGCTTCCCACCTCCATCTTTCTACTTTGACTTCTCCATTATTAATTGAACAAACTGCAAAAGATTAAGCAACACAGATGTCCAGAATACTGAGTAATTATGCAATTAAAGCAGACTACTTATAGCAGGGGTCGGGAACCTTTTTGGCTGAGAGAGCCACGAAGCCGATTTTTTTTAAATGTATTTTTGTAAGAGCCATATATACATTTTTTAACACTGAACACAACTAAACACCTGCATTTTTAAGTAAGACCAACATTTATAATAGGTCTCTTATTCTTTGTAACAACATTGTTATTCTGAAGCTAACTGTGGAGGGGGCGTGGCCTGCGGGCCTGCAGCGAAGCGGGTTGTTGCCAGGACCGGCCTCGAAATCAGCGACAGATGCGTAGATGGCCCACCTGGGCCTTGTTATCTAATCACCTGTGGCTGTGTTATAAGCAGCATTCAGGAGAAGAGACGGGGTTGGGGCTGTAGCCAGAGCGTGAGCGAGAACGAAAGAGGAAAAGACAATTGCTGGAAAGCAACTGAGAGACCTATTGAAAAAAATATATGTATATTGTAACCCTAAAACAGGCTCTCATGTCAATGCTTGGTGGTCTGAAGCCCCACCCTAACCAATAATAAATAACTTCTTACCATTAACGCAACTTCCTGAACAGGTGCGGTATAAAAAAGGATGGATGGACTAAAAATGCTTGAGAATGTTTTATATTTTGAAAATTATTTTTAACACTGTGATTACGAGTGGAATTATTCATTACTTATCGTGTTAAGCAACGTCAGCTCAGATTTACCCGAGAGTTACCAAAAGAGCCACATCTGGCTCGCGAGCCATATGTTCCCTACCCCTGACTTATAGCTTGGATCGGGCCGGAAAATAATGTCAACTACAACCTGAGAAGTCAAACGCACACGTCATCATTACACGACGTTTTCAACACGATACTTCGCGGGAAATTTAAAATTGCAATTTAGTAAACTAAAAAGGCCATATTGGCATGTGTTGCAATGTTAATATTTCATCATTGATATATAAACTATCAGACTGCGTGGTCGGTAGTAGTGGGTTTCATCCATCCATTTTCTACCGCGTATTCCCTTTTGGGGTGGCGGGGGGTGCTGGCGCCTATCTCAGCTACAATCGGGCGGAAGGCGGGGTACACCCTGGACAAGTCGCCACGTCTTCGCAGGGCCAACACAGATAGACAGACAACATTCACACACTAGGGCCAATTTAGTGTTGCCAATCAACCTATCCCCAGGTGCATGTCTTTGGAAGTGGGAGGAAGCCGGAGTACCCGGAGGGAACCCACGCATTCACGGGGAGAACATGCAAACTCCACACAGAAAAGATCCCGAGCCTGGGATTGAACTCAGGACTGCGGGACCTTCGTATTGTGAGGCAGACGCACTAACCCCTCTGCCACCGTGAAGCCCTAGTGGGTTTCAGTAGGCCTTTAAAGTGTTGGACAATTTGCTCACGCATTTTGTTCCTGCGATGAGTTGGCGACTTGTCCAGGGTGTACCCCGCCTTCCGCCCGATTGTAGCTGAGATAGGCGCCAGCGCCCCCCGCCACCCCAAAAGGGAATAAGCGGTAGAAAATGGATGGATGGATGGATTTTGTTCACAAAGTGGTGACCCTCGCCCCGGCCTTGTTTGTGAATGACCGGAAGCTGCTTTTATACCCAATCACGGCACCCACCTGTTCCCAATTAGCCTTTTCATCCGTGGGATGTTAAACATCAATCAATCAATCAATCAATGTTTACTTATATAGCCCTAAATCACTAGTGTCTCAAAGGGCTGCACAAACCACCACGACATCCTCGGTAGGCCCACATAAGGGCAAGGAAAACTCACACCCAGTGGGACGTCGGTGACAATAATGACTATGAGAACCTTGGAGAGGAGGAAAGCAATGGATGTCGAGCGGGTCTAACATGATACTGTGAAAGTTCAATCCACAATGGATCCAACACAGTCGCGAGAGTCCAGTCCAAAGCGGATCCAACACAGCAGCGAGAGTCCCGTTCACAGCGGAGCCAGCAGGAAACCATCCCAAGCAGAGGCGGATCAGCAGCGCAGAGATGTCCCCAGCCGATACACAGGCAAGCAGTACATGTCCACCGGATCGGACCGGACCCCCTCCACAGGGGAGAGTGGGACATAGAAGAAAAAGAAAAGAAACAGCAGCATAAGTGTTTGATGAGCATTCCTCAAACGTCCTCAGTCTTTTTTGCCACTTGTGCCAACTTTTTTTTTCTCAAAACATGCAGCACGCATCAAATTCCAAATGAGCTAACATCTGCAAAAATTAACAAAGTTGTCCAGTTCGAACGTTGAGTATCTTGTCTTTTCAGTCTATTCGATTGAATTTGCAAATCATTGTATTTACACAACGAGCCAGCTTCACTGGTTTTGTGTTTAAAAAACAACAACACACGGCCACTCGCTGCTAAGAAACGTGCACACTGCTACTTGGCTGAAACATTTACATCATATTACAACAATGTTGTTGTTTACTTAGCCATCCACAGCCTAATATGGTTCCCTCCTTGTCCAAGCTTCCCAGAACGGAGCTTTGGAGGCCTGGCAGGAGGATGTTTGTAGCTGCCACTGAAACAATAAGAAACAAATACCACAGCTGGGCAGAATAGCCCGACTTTCTTAGTTTACAGTAAGTACTTGACCTTCCTTTATGTCGGGCTCCTCTGTGTAACTACTTTGTATTGTTGGGTCCCCTCGCCTTGTTTGTCTTGCCTTCTCTCTGTCTTGGTCTCTATCTCGCCATCGATCTTAGAGTCCCCGCCCTGTGTTGTGACCGATGGGCCTCTGTTTGCTGTTTTTGGGTTTTTTTTGCACTCCCCTATGTGGCCAATCGAAGGCCGGTTCAGCTGCAGGTCACATCTTGGACCAAAAGCTGACGATAAGCATGGCGATGCTTACACAAAAACAACACAACAGGGAACAAAAAAGTCAGATTAGACTTGGACTTCCTTTTTGTTGTCATTCAAATTTGAACTTTATAGTACAGATAAGAACAGAATGTTGTTTTATTAGCTCGTTGTAGTGCAGGATACAAGAGCAATGAGGTGTATATATAAATAAATATATTACTGTATAGATACATATATTGCCATCCATCTTCTTCCGCTTATCCGAGGTCGGGTCGCGGGGGCAGCAGCCTAAGCAGGGAAGCCCAGACTTCCCTCTCCCCAGCCACTTCGTCTAGCTCTTCCCGGGGGATCCCGAGGAGTTCCCAGGCCAGCCGGGAGACATAGTCTTCCCAACGTGTCCTGGGTCTTCCCCGTGGCCTCCTACCGGTTGGACGTGCCCTAAACACCTCCCTAGGGAGGCGTTCGGGTGGCATCCTGACCAGATGCCCGAACCACCTCATCTGGCTCCTCTCGATGTGGAGGAGCAGCGGCTTTACTTTGAGTTCCTCCCGGATGGCAGAGCTTCTCACCCTATCTCTAAGGGAGAGGAAACTCATTTCGGCCGCTTGTACCCGTGATCTTATCCTTTCGGTCATGACCCAAAGCTCATGACCATAGGTGAGGATGGGAACGTAGATCGACCGGTAAATTGAGAGCTTTGCCTTCCGGCTCAGCTCCTTCTTCACCACAACGGATCGGTACAACGTCCGCATTACTGAAGACGCCGCACCGATCCGCCTGTCGATCTCACGATCCACTCTTCCCTCACTCGTGAACAGGACTCCTACATATATTGCACTTTTGTATAATTCATTAATAATCCGTTTTTGGGGGATTTTTAGAGTTTTATGGCCTGAGGGAAGAAGCTGTTACAGAACATGGAGGTTCTGCTTTGGAAGCTGCGGAACCTCTTTCTAAAATCCAGTAGTTAAAACAGTCCTTGGTGGGGGTGGGAGGAGTCTCTGCAGATTGTCTGAGCCCTGGTCAGGCAGCAGCTTTTTGCGATCTCCTGGATAGAAGGATGCACTAAATCAGGGGTCGGGAACCTTTTTGGCTGAGAGAGCCATACAAGCCAAATATTTTTTAAAGTATTTCCGTGAGAGCCATATAATGTTTGTTTTTTTAACACTGAATACAACTATATGCGTGCATTTTTAAGAAAGACCATCATTTTTAGAGTATAATAAGTCTTTTATTCTTTTTAATAACATTGTTATTCTGAGTCCAACCAAAAATATATAAAATACTTTACCATTAATGCGACTTCTTGAACGGGTGCGGTAGAAACGTAGAAACCGGATGGATGGATAAAAATGCATGAGAATGTTTTATATTTTGAACGTTATTTTTGACACTGTGATCACCAGCGGAATTATTGCTTAACACTTATCGTGTTAAGCAATGTCAGCTAAGATTTATCTGAGAGCCAGATGCAGTCATCAAAAGAGCCACATCTGGCTCTAGAGCCATAGGTTCCCTAGCCCTGGACTAAATCATGGCAGTCCAAACTTTTTCCACTAAGGGCCACACACAAAAAAAATTGATGAATAAATAAAAAAAAAAAAAAAAAAATTATATGTATATATGGTTGCTGACTATATATATATATATAGTCAGCTACCGATTGTGCAAGTTCTCCCACTTAAAAAGATGACAGAGGTCTGTAATTTTCATCATAGGTACACTTCAACTGTGAGAGACAGAATAGGGAAAAAAAATCCAGGAATTCACATTGTAGGAATTTTAAAGAATTTATTTGTAAATTATGGTGGAAAACAAGTATTTGGTCAACCATTCAAAGCTCTCACTGATGGAAGGAGGTTTTGGCTCAAAATCTCACGATACATCGCCCCATTCATTCTTTCCTTAACACGGATCAATCGTCCTGTCCCCTTAGCAGAAAAAACAGCCCCAAAGCATGATGTTTCCACCCCCATGCTTCACAGTAGGTGTGGTGTTCTTGGGATGCAACTCAGTATTCTTCTTCCTCCAAACACGACGAGTTGAGTTTATACCAAAAAGTTCTATTTTGGTTTCATCTGACCACATGACATTCTCCCAATCCTCTGCTGTATCATCCATGTATCCATTTTGGTATAAAAGCAACTCGTCGTGTTTGGAGGAAGAAGAATACTGAGTTGCATCCCAAGAACACCATACCTACTATGAAGCATGGGGGTGGAAACATCATGCTTTGGGGCTGTTTTTTGGCTAAGGGGACAGGACGATTGATCCGTGTTAAGGAAAGAATGAATGGGGCCATGTATCGTGAGATTTTGAGCCAAAACCTCCTTCCATCAGTGAGAGCTTTGAATGGTTGACCAAATACTTATTTTCCACCATAATTTACAAATAAATTCTTTAAAATTCCTACAATGTGAATTCCTGGATGTATTTCCCACATTCTGTCTCTCACAGTTGAAGTGTACCTATGATGAAAATTACAGACCTCTGTCATCATTTTAAGTGGGAGAACTTGCACAATCTGTGGCTGACTAAATACTTTTTTGCCCCACTGTATATATATATATATATATATATATATATATATATATATATATATATATATATTTATATAGCCCTGCGATGAGGTGGCGACTTGTCCAGGGTGTACCCCGCCTTCCGCCCGATTGTAGCTGAGATAGGCGCCAGCGCCCCCTGCGACCCCAAAAGGGAATAAGCGGTAGAAAATGGATGGATGGATGGATATATTTATAAATATTTTTTAAATTTTTTAAAAATATTTTTCACTTTTAGGGCTCCACTCAAGTTTGATTCTGGGGCTCAGAATGGTCTCAGCCATAGAAATTTTAAAAAAAGGTCATGCATTAATATTCTTGTTGTTGTTTTGTTTTTGTTTTTTCCCATTTAATGCTTGAGTCTCTAAATCAGTGGTTCTCAAACGTGTTTTTACCAACTCGGAAAAAAACTTGGCCCTCCGAGTTCCACCATACCAGTCAAATACAGTAGCAAAGTATACCTAAGTACTCATTAAAATCAAGGCTGAGCTTTTATTTAACAAGTATATTTAATATGTTTGACATTACACACACAGTTAGATCAGTAACACTGTATTTGAATAAATAAAAAAAAGAAAACAAAGAAAATAAAACGGTATACTTTACTGAAGGAGAGTGTACCACAGTTTAAGAATCACTGCTCTTAATCAACTTTAGGTCTCTTTTTCGAAAATAAGTTGTTGCTTTTTTAAAAGTTTTTTTCTCTTTTTGTCAAAACCCAGTTTTTTATGATAAAATGCCAAAAGTATGTAATGTTGCCCCGCCCCCCCCCAAAGAAATTCAAAGTAGTATATTCGGTGCAAAGTACTTGAATAGGTCAATAATTAATAACAATATTGATTTTAATGTATTATTAATTTTCGAGCAATGTCTTAAAAAACTAAGTCTAACATTCTTGGGGATCGAAAAGGTTCCCACTCATGAAATCATTTAAATTAGGTCATACTTGCTTTTTTTGTTGTCTTTTTTTAAATTTCCACACTTACGTCTCGAGATCGACTTCAGATCGATCTGTTGATTGTAAGTTTTAGTTTTTTTCATGTTTTTTTTGTCTGTTTTATGCACTTTTTTTTTGTAGTAAGAAAACTTAGTTTGTAAGTTAGAAAACACAAAAAATATGCAATTGTTTGCCCGAAAAATATTTCAATATGGGAATATATGATGTGAAGTAATTGGAGCCTTGAACAAGTCAATAATTAATAACAATATTGATTTTATTTCATTATTATTTTTCAAGCAATGATATTTAAAAAACTTGTCCAGGGTGTACCCTGCCTTCCGCCCGATTGTAGCTGAGATAGGCGCCAGCGCCCCCCGCGACCCCGAAAGGGAATAAGCGGTAGAAAATGGATGGATGGATGGATATTTAAAAAATTAACATTCTTGGGGATTGAAAAGGTTCCCACTCATGACGGATTTAAAATTAGGTCATACATTAATTTTCATTTAAAATTTCCACACTTAGGTCTCGAGATCAACTTCAGATCTAACCGTCGATTCTACATTGTTTTGTAATGTTTTTTTGTTTGTTTCATGCCCCTTTTTTTTTTAAAGAAAACTTTTTTTCTAATATGGAAAACACACAAAATATGCAGTATTTTCCCCGAAAATTTGATACAAAGTAATTGGAGCCTTGAAAAGGTCAATAATCATAACAACATTGATTTTGATTCATTATTATTATTTGAGCAATGACAGTTTTAAAGAAATATCAACATTACAACTTTTTTCACTCGTTTGCTTTAGTATTCCACTTTAGGTATAGCTCGGTATAGCTCGGTTGGTAGAGCGGCCGTGCCAGCAACTTGAGGGTTGCAGGTTCGATTCCCGCTTCCGCCATCCTAGTCACTGCCGTTGTGTCCTTGGGCAAGACACTTTACTCACCTGCTCCCGGTGCCACCCACACTGGTTTAAATGTAACTTAGATATTGGGTTTCACTATGTAAAGCGCTTTGAGTCACTAGAGAAAAGCGCTATATAAATATAATTCACACTTCACTTTTAATGTTTTTTTTTCAAACCGTACTTTTAGAATGTGCTAACAAAATAGCTGCGGGCTGCACTTAATGCAAACAATCCAAGTATAAAATGACCAATCAGGCCCTGTGTGCATCCCATTGAGAATACGAGGAGTGACTTTTAGGCAAAGAGGTCAGTCGGCCTGGCTGCTGCTCTTTTAGACGGAGGAAATAAGGTATTATCAGATGCATGGACTTTCTTTTCCCCAGTTGGTGGAGGTAGATGGCAAGCTCACTTAAATCCTAAAATCCTCACGTTTATGATATTTGCCCAGCATTATCTGTGCCTGTGGTTGAACGGGAGGACAGAACATGAGGAATGTAGAAGGTCATACAGCTTGATTTACACAGTGGAAGAGACCATGAATCCCTGGGAAAAGACTCGGTCTGGGATCAAACAGACATCATGCGTTATGTTCGTAACACTGACCTTTACAGCCAGGAATTTTACTGGTAGACTACTATACTGTATACAAACACACCATTTTGGAAATTCATGACAACAATATTATTGTGTGTTTGACTTTCCGACCAGAAGGACTTTTGTGGCAGCATCAATTTGGGAACATGAATATGAATCAAAAATTATATTTCAGCTACGTAGGAATAGGCGATTATATCCATATTGCAACATATAATGTGTGTGTGTGTTTGTATGTATATGTATTTGTGTGTATATGTATATATGTGCATATGCAAATGTGTATATGTGTCTTTATATACAGTATGTATGTGTATATATATCAATCAATCAATCAATCAATGTTTACTTATATAGCCCTAAATCACTAGTGTCTCAAAGGGCTGCACAAACCACCACGACATCCTCGGTAGGCCCACATAAGGGCAAGGAAAACTCACACCCAGTGGGACGTCGGTGACAATAATGACTATGAGAACCTTAGAGAGGAGGAAAGCAATGGATGTCGAGCGGGTCTAACATGATACTGTGAAAGTTCAATCCACAATGGATCCAACACAGTCGCAAGAGTCCAGTCCAAAGCGGGTCCAACTCAGCAGAGAGAGTCCCGTTCACAGCGGAGCCACCAGGAAACCATCCCAAGCGGAGGCGGATCAGCAGCGCAGAGATGTCCCCAGCCGATACACAGGCAAGCAGTACATGGCCACCGGATCGGACCGGAGCCCCTCCACAAGGGAGAGTGGGACATAGAAGAAAAAGAAAAGAAACAGCAGATCAACTAGTCTAAAAAGGGAGTCTATTTAAAGGCTACAGTATACAAATGAGTTTTAAGGTGAGACTTAAATGCTTCTACTGAGGTGGCATCTCGAACTGTTACCGGGAGGGCATTCCAGAGTACTGGAGCCCGAACGGAAAACGCTCTATAGCCCGCAGACTTTTTTTGGGCTTTGGGAATCACTAATAAGCCGGAGTCCTTTGAACGCAGATTTCTTGCCGGGACATATGGTACAATACAATCAGCAAGATAGGATGGAGCTAGACCGTGTAGTATTTTATATGTAAGTAGTAAAACCTTAAAGTCACATCTTAAGTGCACAGGAAGCCAGTGCAGGTGAGCCAGTACAGGCGTAATGTGATCAAACTTTCTTGTTCTTGTCAAAAGTCTAGCAGCCGCATTTTGTACCAACTGTAATCTTTTAATGCTAGACATGGGGAGACCCGAAAATAATACGTTACAGTAGTCGAGGCGAGACGTAACAAACGCATGGATAATGATCTCAGCGTCTTTAGTGGACAGAATGGAGCGAATTTTAGCGATATTACGGAGATGAAAGAAGGCCGTTTTAGTAACGCTTTTAATGTGTGCCTCAAAGGAGAGAGTTGGGTCGAAGATAATACCCAGATTCTTTACCGTGTCGCCTTGTTTAATTGTTTGGTTGTCAAATGTTAGAGTTGTATTATTAAATAGAGTTCGGTGTCTAGCAGGACCGATAATCAGCATTTCCGTTTTTTTGGCGTTGAGTTGCAAAAAGTTAGCGGACATCCATTGTTTAATTTCATTAAGACACGCCTCCAGCTGACTACAATCCGGCGTGTTGGTCAGCTTTAGGGGCATGTAGAGTTGGGTGTCATCAGCATAACAGTGAAAGCTAACACCGTATTTGCGTATGATGTCACCTAGCGGCAGCATGTAGATGCTGAAGAGTGCAGGGCCAAGGACCGAACCCTGGGGAACTCCACACGTTACCTTAACGTAGTCCGAGGTCACATTGTTATGGGAGACACACTGCATCCTATCAGTAAGATAAGAGTTAAACCAAGACAGGGCTAAGTCTGACATACCGATTCGTGTTTTGATACGTTCTAATAAAATATTATGATCGACGGTATCGAAAGCAGCGCTAAGATCGAGGAGCAGCAACATAGATGACGCATCAGAATCCATCGTTAGCAATAGATCATTAGTCATTTTTGCGAGGGCTGTCTCCGTCGAGTGATTTGCCCTGAAACCGGATTGAAAGGTTTCACATAGATTGTTAGACGCTAAGTGTTCATTTAACTGCTCCGCAACAATTTTTTCGAGGATTTTTGAAATGAAGGGAAGGTGAGACACCGGTCGGTAGTTTACCATGAGGTCAGGATCGAGGTTAGGTCTTTTAAGGAGAGGATGAATAACCGCTTTTTTGAATGCTAGGGGAACAGTGCCCGAGGAAAGTGATAAGTTTATAATATTTAGCACTGATGGACCTAATAATACAAAGAGCTCCTTGATCAGTTTCCCAGGAAGAGGGTCAAGTAAACATGTTGTTTGTTTTATTCCATTTACACGTTGTAACAATTCCTCTAATGTTATTTCCTCAAAACGAGAGAAACTATTTTGGAGGGCAGTATCCCCCGTATATACAATCGTGTCCGTGTTAATAGAACCCCGTTGTAGCTGGGACGCATTGTCTTTAATCTCCTTTCTAATGACTTCAATTTTCTTACTAAAGAATTGCATAAAGTCATCAGCTGAGTGGGTGGAGCTACTGGAAGGAGTCCCTTGTTGGGTTAGCGATGCTACCGTACTAAACAAAAATTTAGGATCGTTTTTATTACGGTGGATGAGATTTGAGTAATAATTAGCTTTAGCTAAGGTAAGCATGCGTTTATAAGTTATTAAACCATCACTAAATGCTTGATGGTGCACCTCAAGTTTAGTCGTGCGCCATTTGCGTTCCAGCTTTCTGCATAATAATTTCTGAGCTCTAGTTTCTTCTGTAAACCACGGGGTGCGCTTTTTTGGAGCCTTTTTTAACTTTAGCGGTGCTATGTTATCAATGGTTTCGCGCAGGGCGTCGTTAAAATTGTTAGTGAGGTTATCAATAGAGCCCACATACTTTGGGAATGGTGCCATTACCGAGGGCAGTAGGTCAGCAAGAGTTGTCGTTGTGGCCGTATTAATGTTGCGGCTGCTATAGCAGTTATTATTATTATTAGTTTGACGAACATGCGTCTGAACCTCGAATTTTATAAGGTAATGATCGGACAATACTTTAGTATACGGGAGTATCGTAACTTTGGAAGCGGTGATCCCCTTGACAAGCACTAGGTCTATCGTATTACCGTTGCGATGCGTGGGTTCATTTATTATTTGTGTGAGACCACAGCTATCAATTATAGTCTGGAGCGCTACGCACGGTGGGTCCGATGGGGTATTCATGTGGATATTAAAGTCCCCCATTATGATTATATTATCGGCGTGTGTCACTAGATCAGCAACGAACTCTGAGAATTCATTGATAAAGTCCGAATAGGGCCCTGGGGGGCGGTAGATAACAGCCAGGTGTAGAGGCAGCGGTGTGACAGACCTTATAGTAAGCACCTCAAACGATTTATATTTATTATTTATGTTAGGACTAAGGTTAAAGTTTTCGTTGTATATTAGTGCGACCCCCCCACCCCTTTTAAGCGGACGGGCAATATGCGCATGTGTAAAGTTAGGAGGACATGCCTCATTTAGCGCAAAAAAGTCGTTTGGTTTAAGCCAGGTTTCGCTGAGACCGATGACGTTAAGATTGTTGTCTCTGATAATATCATTAACTAACAACGTTTTGGGGGACAATGATCTTATGTTTAAAAAACCTACATTATAGGTAGTGGGCTGTTTTAGGGAATTTTTGATCAAATTATCCGTAGTAGCAATATTAATAATGTTGTGTTTATTATGCCCAGTGCATACAGTATAATTACGACCATATCTAGGAATTGATACGACGGGAATGTTCCGATTGTTTGATTGTTGCTTTGATAAACTGCACGCATCATGGTTAGCCACCTCAGTAACGGGGATGTTCCGATTGTTTGTTTGTTGCTTTGATAAACTGCACGCATCATAGTTAGCCTCCTCAGTAACGGGGATTTTCCGATTGTTTGTTTGTTGCTTTGATAAACTGCACGCATCATAGTTAGCCACCTCAGTAAAACACATGTCCAACTCTGAAACACTCAAAGCAGAAAAAACTTGTTCTAATTTAACAGACTCCTTACCCAGACCAGTAGTCTCGCATTTTCCATCTAAATCCGTCTTCAGGGTGGAGGGAAGTGGTGTACTGTGGGGATTAGCCTTCTGCTTTGTTTTTAGCCCCGCTCGACATCCGCGTTTCCGATCACACCGCTGGCGTCTGCTCCGTAGACGGCCCCCGCTGCTACTAGACTCCCCTGCTTCACAGGCCGCTGGATGTAGCCGCCGATGTATCCCCAAGCTAGTTAGCATGTTTAGCACGCCCGCGTCTATCAGTCCAAAACGGCCCAATATGTCCATATCCAGAAGTGTCTGGCGGTCGTACGTGATCACGGAGTGACCACGATGCGAGCCAGCCATGAAGTATGCAGAACTGTCCGGCATTTCCGCCAAATGTTCCATCTTTAGCAAGAGCACCGCAGTGTCGCAGCCCGTCCGGGCGCCGCCATCTTGCTCTTTTTTATGCCTGTAATATGTACATATGTATGTGTATATATATACATATTACATGCATTTGTAATATACACACATAAATACACACCCACATATCTATATATATATATATGTATATATATATATAGATATGTGTGTGTGTGTGTGTATTTATGTGTATATATGTACTGTATATATCATCATCAATCTTTATTGCAGACCTTAATATCACTTAAACATATAAAAACACAATACAAAACATTAAAAACAAAACAATAAAAAATAAAAAAATAAAAACAATAAAACATAAAGCCCAAATGTCAGTTTCTGACATACAAACATGTGTGCCAATGGTTCCACAGTCCAGATGAGTACCTAACAGAACTGCGGCCAGGGTTCCTTAACACTGTGATTATGTTATTTTCAAATGCCCTACACACACGTATATACAAATATATATATATACATATATATACATATATATACAAATATATATATAAATAAATATATATATAAATAAATATATATATACATATATATACATATATATACAAATATATATATATATATATATATATATGTATATATATATATATATATATATATATATATATATATATATATATATATATATATATATATATATATATATATGTATATATATATATATATATATATATATATATATATATATATATATATATATACCGGTTGGACGTGCCCTAAACACCTCCCTAGGGAGGCGTTCGGGTGGCATCCTGACCAGATGCCCGAACCACCTCATCTGGCTCCTCTCGATATATATATATATATATATACATATGATATATGTATATATGTGTATATATATATATATATATATGTGTGTGTGTATATATATATATATATATATGTGTGTGTGTATATGTATGTATGTATATATATATATGTATGTATGTATGTATATATATATATACATATGTATGTATATATATATATATATATATATGTGTATATATATATGTGTGTATATATATATATATATATATATACATACATATGTATGTATATGTATACATACATACATACAGTTTGTATGTATGTGTATATATTTGTACCTATATATATATATATATATATATATATATATATATATATATATATATATATATATATATATATATATATTATAATAATTGATAATTGAAGTATTACAATCAGGCAGCTAAAATGTGACAAACATTGATTGATAAGTGTGGAAAGAGTGTTGTGCATTTTTCCCATCATGCATTGCAGACAATCTTGTTGGTTAGTTTCAATTTATTTTGAACATGCATTCAATACCAATACAGTGTAATTCATCCCATATTTCCAGGGTGTAATTTTGAAGTATGTGTTGTTTTTGGACAGTTTTTTCGTATTGACCTAGATTTTTCAAACTAATTATTAAACCCCCCCCCCCCACAAAAAACATAAATAAATAAATAGATGAAATAAAAAACGTTTATCAACCGAACGGTTTGAATTGGTTTCCTAAACCATTTCATACATTTATTTGAATATTGTAAATGTTATGTTATAGACCAGTTTAATCCTTGCAGGCCCTTTTCTTACACTGAAGCTGTGACTGTTCACCCTTTGCATGTATCGCTGCTTCATGTAAAAAAAAAAAACTGTGACCTGGCATCCGAAGTGGATCTGAATTCACAGGTTTTGTAAGTAGTATCATATTATATTAGACGCTTATTTGGTTATTTAAGGAAACGAGTGTGACCACAGCCTCCACTTTTGCAGCCCTGTTGTGTTGAAAGCGATTGTCACCGTCCAACAAGTATTGTGTCCGTCACAGAGGACGTTGTCGTCTCATTATCTGCCTGCGGGAAGCCTTGTTGCTGCGTGAAGGCGCACACATGCGGGGGAATGTCCTGCTTCGCTGATTTCATTGTCAAAGACCCAGGGAAATAAATCCCAGGTCTTGTGTTATGGCAACTTTACCACATTTCTGTCTGAAAGAGACTACTGCTACGAAACAGAATTAAATACATTTGTCAGGTACCGTATTTTCCAGACTATATGCTGCTATTTTGAACCCTGCGTCTTATACAAAGGTGCGGCTTATCTATGTGTTTTTTTTTCGATAACAGCCTTAATGCTTTGTATTTAAAAAAACGTACATATTAGTAAGGCCGACACAGAATGAAAAAGTGTGTTATTTTTTGGGCGATGGCGCCATATTTCTGTAGAGTTTGCTCACTGCAGGTACTGCGGGTTTAAAATCTACAGTATTTCCTTCAGTTTTGAGCTTGAACCGGAAGTATAAGTGCCTTTTTGTCTACTAATCGTCCATTGCCTGTTTCCTGTACAGTTCCTTAATTTATCACTCCAAACAATGTGAATACATTTTACAATATAACTTTAACAATTCATACTTATTATTAGGGCTACGAATCTTTGGGTGTCCCATAATTCGATTCAACATCGATTCTTGGGGTCAGGATTCGATTAAAAATCTATTTTTTTTTTTCAATTCAACACGATTCTCGATTCATAAACGATCTTTTCCCAATTTAAAAGGATTCTCTATTCATTCAATACATAGGATTTCAGCAGGATCTATCACAGTCTGTTGAGTAGTAGTTTTTTGTAAAAAGCTTTTAAAATTATAAAGGACAATGTTTTATCAACTGATTGCAATAATGTAAATTTGTTTTAACTAATAAACGAACCAAAAATATGAATTATTTTTTCTTTGTGAAAACATTGGACGGAGTGTGTTGTCAAGCTTATGAGATGCGATGCAAGTGTAAGCCACTGCGACACTATTGTTCTTTTATTTTATTTTTATAAATGTCTAATGATAATGTCAATGAGGGATTTTTAATCACTTAATGCTGAAATTATAACAAATATTGATACTGTTGTTGATAATATTCATTTTTGTTTCACTACTTTTGTTTTGTTCTGTGTGGTGTTTGTGTCTCTTCTCAATTGCTCTGTTTATTGCAGTTCTGAGTGTTGCTGGGTCATGTTCGGTTTTGGAATTAGATTGCATTGTTATGGTATTGCTGTGTATTGTTTTTTTGGATTGATTAAAAATAAATAAATAAATAAATACACTTTTTCAAAATGAGAATCTGTTCTGAATCGCGCAACGTGAGAATCGCGATTCAAATTCGAATCCATTTTTTCCCACACCTCTACTTATTATACTTAAACTTGTAAAGCCCACGGGCAATTTATATTTAATATACTTAGCAATTATTAAAAAAAATGTATTTAAGTAAATATATGTTCTGGAAAACTACTATTATTAACATAAGCTAGCCGGTGGTTTTACATTTTGTGCTTTAAAACGTTTAACTTTGAGCAAGTTGCATTTAACGAAATGGATATAGAAATAAACTAACTAATACTCATTAATACAACAAAGCCCCGTTCGACTAAGATCCAAGTATTACGTGTGCAAATCCAAATAACAGTGTGTGCAAACTATACAATAGCGTGTACCATTAGTGCATGGGTGTCAAACTTTGGCCCCTGGGCCAAATTTGGCCCGCCGTGTAATTTAATTTGGCCCTTGAGGCAATAATAAATTAACATTAGAGCTGGCCCGCCGGTGTCATAGAGTGGCAGGGCCACTGTATCACCGCATTCAACGCTAATTCTCATACTTTCTCCAGGAGAATCCCGAATATCAGTGCCCCGCTCTGAAAATCTCCCACGGCAACCATTCTCCCAAATTTCCACCCGGACAACAATATTGGGGGCGTGCCTTAAAGGTACTGCTTTTAGCATCCTCTACAACCTGTCGTCATGTCCGCTTTTCCTCCATACAAACAGCGTGCCGGCCCAGTCACGTAATATATGCGGCTTCTACACACACACAAGTGAATGCAAGGCATACTTGGTCAACAGCCATACAGGTCACACTGAGGGTGGCCGTATAAACAACTTTAACACTGTTACACCACACTGTGAACCCAAACCAAACAAGAATGACAAAAACATTTCGGGAGAACATCCGCACTGTAACACAACATAAACACAACAGAACAAATACCCAGAACCCTTTGCAGCAATAACTCTTCCGGGACGCTACAATATACAACCCCGCTACCAACAAAACTCGATTTTGCGTGACACTATAAAGTTATATAAGCCTTGCTTGTTCAATATTCAATGCAAAACTTGTTGGGGTCCCTATTAAAAGGTTAATTTGTTCAACTTTCCAAACGGCTTTGTTCCGTTTGGAATTTTGGCCCACTCTGTATTTGAGTTTGACACCCCTGTATTAGTGGGTGTTTTGTTTGATTTACTAAGACTGGGTGTACAACTGATAACCGGTGCTTAATTTAAATGAGGTTTTTGTGTGTACTATGAGGCTGTGGCCATGGAAACACTCATTTACTCCACATTTGTTTTATCATGCTCCTACCTATGGTGCTTTGCTGTGATTTGAAACATGCAGCGGACCTTTATGTACCCCTTTTACTGGGCATATTAAATGCAGTTCCACAGTGCATCTGGATTTAAGCCCACTTTTTTTGCCCACTGAAGATGCGCTCATGGAAGATGCTGGCAAAAATTGCAAGTGTGCCTTGGAATGTTCCAGATGCACAAAAATGCACATGACACTACTTTTTTTCTTTTCCACATAGGAGAAATGTTAACAATATCTCTCCGATATAAAAAACAAACCTTTTTTAAAAAGTGCCAACATACATCAAAATGCATTAATTACATTTGTTTAAAACACTCCTTTAGCTAAACTTAAAGTATGAAATGATTGATTGATTTAATTTTTTCAATGAAACTTTTATTAGTAGATTGCACAGTACAGTACATATTCCGTACAATTGACCACTAAATGGTAACACCCGAAAAAGTTTTTCAACTTGTTTAATTCAGGGTCCACTGATTCGACAATATTTCTAATATTTACATTTTTGACGGACTATTTTTGTTGACGAGTATACAGCATGATCGCCTCCTTTCTCATACCGTATTTCCTTGAATTGCCACCGGGGCGCTAATTAATTTAAAACCTCTTCTCACTCTGGCGCTTACCAAAGGCATGCGGTAAATTCAGGCCTGCGCTTAAAAATTTGAGTGTGATGTAAGGATACCATCATGAAAAGAACATGTAATAAAAAAAACGTTATTATGGTCTTACCTTTACTTATAAATGAAGTCCATTCGCAGCTCCTTCTGATCAAAAGCATTGATAACTTGTTTATAGAAGTCTTCCTTACCTTTCTTCAGTTTTAATAGTCTCTCTGTCTCGATGGAGATCTTCCTTTATCACAACTTGCTTCGATTGAAAGTCAAGTTTAGAAAACTGTTTTATTTTAGATATGTAATCCTCCATGTTAAAAGTGCAAACGAGAGGAAAAAAACAAACGATCGCTGCTCACTCTTGCTGCTTGTTGTCACTTCTTCTGCAGCCGAGTAGTCGCAAGAAGGATCACTAGCGCCCTCTACCACCAGAAGGCGGGAGTCATTTAATGACTCATATTTGACACACGCAGCTACGGTATATTAATAAAACATATCTGCTTACTGTTCTTTTTAGCATATTCAAAAGCTTGGACCTTAAATCCTACTGAATAGTTCTGCATCTTCTTCCCTTTATGCGATGTCAAATGATTGAAATCAGCCTCCTCCATTTTGAAAATGATGACAGGTGAAGTGTCACTCGTGACGTGACGAGTTTGACCCGGGCGAAATTTTAGGCATATGCTAATTATTTTGCGAAACGAGTTAGACCCGGCGGAAATTCTAGACATGCGCTAATAAAAATAATATTTTGCGAAACGATTTTGACCCGGCGTTAATCCTGAGCTAGCGGTAATGCTAAGCATGCGCTAATTATTTTGCGAAACGAGTTTGAAATTCAAGGCAGGCGCATACTATATACCCAGCGACAATTCAAGGAAATACGGTATATATTTCTACACAACTGCCAATTTGCACGTGGTTTTTTTCAGACGTACCAATTAAAGACACAAAAAAGCGTCCACAGAACAGTGTTAATATTGATAAATCACACTGTGTGTGCGGTAAATAATTATATTAAGCAATTTCTCCTCCCTGTAGCTTGGGTGTTCGGAGGATCAGCATATATTCTGCATATTCATTAAGACAGACACGCTAAATGGATTATGTTCACTTAACAGATACAATCTCTGCGCACCGTTATCAGTACATCGGCTTTGTGTGTGTTTAAGTACATGCATTGCTGTAGTAAATTCGGCCCTATGAGTATTAATTACGGCTGTCAAGTGATTCATTTTCTTTATTTTTTTATTTGAAACAATACACAATAACATCATAATAATACAATTCCAATTCCAAAACCAACAACACCCAGAATAGTAATCAATAGAGCAACCGAGAATATTTTTTGAATCACATTAATCACACCTTCACAGTGATTATCCATCCATCCATCCAATCCATTTTCTACCGCTTGTCCCTTTTGGGGTCACGGGGGGTGCTGGAGCCATTCTCAGCTGCATTCACGCAGAAGGCGGGGTACACCCTGGACAAGTTGCTACCTCATCGCAGGGCCATATAACTGTGCTTAGTCATGATTAATCACTGGTTATTATCATTGGCTTCCATGAATACAATTTGCTTCATAAAATAACGCAATGTTTTGATACAAATGCAATTTGGTAGTCGGTTTGTCATGCCGGAATGTTGTTTTAAAATGTTTTACTGAACGGGAAATCACTGATTTGTTCAAAACTTGGTGACAATAAGTGTACTAAGAATTAAGTGCACAGTTTAAAAGTATTTTCAGTAATATTGCAACGAAGATACAGTTACTAATTTATAATGTAGTAAACACACTCATAAACAATTTAAATATACATTTACTAGGGTACACACACATTTTGGTTTGGCACGTACCTCGGTTCAGAGGTCACAGTTCGGTTCATTTTCGGTACAGTAAGAAAACAACAAAATATACATTTTTTGGTTCTTTATTTACCAAATTTGCAAAATCTTCCACCAAAAATATTTTTCTTAGTGGAATATTTGATGTGAAGTAATCGGAACCTTGGATAGGTCAATAATTCATAATGATATTGATTTAGATTCAATATTATGTTTTGAGCAATGACAGTTTGAAAGAAAAAAAAAGAATGCGGTGAGGGTCACCACTTTGTAAGCAAATTGTCGAACAGTTTTAGAACAACATTTCTCAACAAATTATTGCAAGGAATTTAGGGATTTCACCATCTACGGTCCGTAAAATCATCAAAAGTTTCAGAGAATCTGGAGAAATCACTGTGCATAAGCGATGATATTACGGACCTTTGATCCCTCAGGCGGTACCGCATCAAAAACCGACATCAGTGTGTAAAGGATATCACCACATGGGCTCAGGAACACTTCATAAATTACTGTCCGTAACTACAGTTGGTCGCTACATCTGTAAGTGCAAGTTAAAACTGTACTAAGCAAAGCCAAAGCCACTTATCAACAATATCCTGAAACGCCGCCGGCTTTGCTGGGCCCGAGCTCACCTAAGATGGACTGATGCAAAGTGGAAAGGTGTTCTGTGGTCTGACAAGTCCACATTTCAAATTGTTTTTGGAGACAGAGGACGTGGTGTCCTCCAAAACAAAGAGGAAAATAACCATTCCGATTGTTATAGGCACAAAGTTCAAAAGCCAGCATCTGTGATGGTATGGGGGTGTATTAGTGCCCAAGGCATGGGTAACTTACACATCTGTGGAGGCACCATTATTGCTGAAAGGTCCATACAGGTTTTGGAACAACATATGTTGTCATCCAAGCAACGTTATCATGGACGCTCCTGCTTATTTCAGCAAGACAATGCCAAGTCACATTCAGCACGTGTTACAACAGCGTGGCTTCGTAAAAAAAAAGAGTGCGGGTACTTTCCTGTCCCGCCTGCAGTCCAGACCTGTCTCCCATGGAAAATGTGTGGTGCATTAAGAAGCGTAAAATACGACAGCGGAGACCCCGGACTGTTGAACGACTGAAGCTCTTCATAAAACAAGAATGGGAAAGAATTCCACTTTCAAAGCTTCAACAATTAGTTTCCTCAGTTCCCAAACGTTTATTGAGTGTTGTTAAAAGAAAAGGTGATGTAACACAGTGGTGAACATGCCCTTTCCCAACTACTTTGGCTTCTAAATTCTAATTTAATTATTATTTGCAAAGAAAATACACTTTATGAGTTTGAACATCAAATATCTTGTTTTTGTAGTGCATTCAACTGAATATGGGTTGAATAGGATTTTCAAATAATTGTATTCCGTTTATATTTACATGTAACACTATTTCCCAACTCATAAGGAAACGGGGTTTGTGAAACAATAAATAGAGATTAAAATAAAAAAAAAATAAAACAACAACAAGACAGAAAACACAGAGGACCACACAGCTCACGTGGTGTTAAAAGCCAAAGAATAAAAGAGGGTCTTAAAGGGGAATATTATCACAATTTCAAAAGGGTTAAAAACAATAAAAATCAGTTCCCAGTGGCTTGTTGTATTTTTTGAAGTTGTTTTCAAAATTTTACCCGTCCCCAAATATCCCTAAAAAAAGCTTTAAAGTGCTTGATTTTCGCTATTTGCGATGCGACTATTCATTTCCCTGTGACGTCATACAGTGCTGCCAATGTAAACAAACCACGGCGAATACCACAGCAAGATATAGTGACATTAGCTCGGATTCAGACTCGGATTTGAGCGATTTAAGCGATTTAACAGATTACGCATGTATTGAAACGGATGTTTGGAGTATGAAAATATTGAAGAAGAAACTGACGCTATTGAGCGTATAGCTATTGACGCTATTCATAGCCATAGCATGGCCGAATAGCTGCGTTAGCATCGCCGGTAAAATGTGCGGACCAAACGATCAGGACTTTCGCATCTTTTGACACTGGAGCAACTTAAATCCGTCGATTGGTAAGTGTTTTTTTTGCATTAAATGTGGGTGGAAAGAAACGTAATATAGTTGCAAATGCATCTACAGGTTATCCATACATCTCTGTGCCATGTCTGCTTTAGCACCGCCGGTAAATAGCATGTTAGCATCGATTAGCATAGCATGTTAGCATCGATTAGCTGGCAGTCAACATCAACAAAACTCACCTTTGTGATTTCGTTGACTTTATAGTTGCAAATGCATCTGCAGGTTATCCATACATATCTGTGCCATGTCTGCTTTAGCACCGCTGGTAAATAGCATGTTAGCGTCGATTAGCGTAGCATGTTAGCATCGATTAGCTGGCAGTCACGCCGCAACCAAATATGTCTGATTGGCACATAAGTCAACATCAACAAAACTCACCTTTGTGATGTCGTTGACTATTGTTGCAAATGCATCTGCAGGTTATCCATACATCTCTGTGCCATGTCTGTCTTAGCATCGCCGGTCAAATGTGAAGACACTTTAGTACATTCAATGGGGGTCTGGCGGCAGATTTCTTGCCAGTGGTGCAACTTGAATCCCTCCCTGTTAGTGTTGTTACACCCTCCGACAACACACCGACGAGGCATGATGTCTCCAAGGTTCCAAAAAATAGTCGAAAAAACGGAAAATAACAGAGCTGAGACCCAGTGTTTGTAATGTGAAAATGAAAATGGCGGCTGTGTTACCTCGGAGACGTCACGATCTGACGTCATCGCAAAAAGAGCGATACACAGAAAGGCGTTTAATTCGCCAAAATTCACCCATTTAGAGTTCTGAAATCGGTTAAAAAGATACATGGTCTTTTTTCTGCACCATCAAGGTATATATTGACGCTTGCATAGGTCTGCTGATAATGTTCCCCTTTAAGATGATACTTAAAACACTCCACTGTAGGAGCAGTCACTAGAGAAAAACGCTATGTAAATACAATTAATTACACATATTTATTATCAATCAATCAATGTTTATTTATATAGCCCTAAATCACAAATGTCTCAAAGGACTGCACAAATCATTACGACTATAACATCCTCGGAAGAACCCACAAAAGGGCAAGGAAAACTCACACCCAGTGGGCAGTCAGAATTCACATCCAGTGGGACGCCAGTGACAATGCTGACTAGGAGAAACCTTGGAGAGGACCTCAGATGTGGGAACCCCCCCCCTTCTAGGGGACCGAAAGCAATGGATGTTGAGCGGGTCTAACATGATACTGTGAAAGTTCAATCCATAGTGGCTCCAACACAGCTGCGAGAGTTCAGTTCAAAGCGGATCCAAGACAGCAGCGAGAGTCCCGTCCACAGGAGACCATCTCAAGCGGAGGCGGATCAGCAGCGTAGAGATGTCCCCAATCGATACAGGCGAGCGGTCCATCCTGGGTCCCGACGAGCGGTCCATCCTGGGTCTCGACTCTGGACAGCCAGTACTTCATCCATGGTCATCGGACCGGACCCCTTCCACAAGGACCTCAGATGTGGGCAACCCCCCCCCCCCCCGAAAGCAATGGATGTTGAGCGGGTCTAACATGATGCTGTGAAAGTTCAATCCATAGTGGCTCCAACACAGCCGCGAGAGTCCAGTTCAAAGCGGATCCAAGACAGCAGCGAGAGTCCCGTCCACAGGAGACCATCTCAAGCGGAGGCGGATCAGCAGCGTAGAGATGTCCCCAACCGATACAGGCGAGCGGTCCATCCTGGGTCCCGACGAGCGGTCCATCCTGGGTCTCGACTCTGGACAGCCAGTACTTCATCCATGGTCATCGGACCGGACCCCCTCCACAAGGACCTCAGATGTGGGCAACCCCCCCCCCCCCCGAAAGCAATGGATGTTGAGCGGGTCTAACATGATGCTGTGAAAGTTCAATCCATAGTGGCTCCAACACAGCCGCGAGAGTCCAGTTCAAAGCGGATCCAAGACAGCAGCGAGAGTCCCGTCCACAGGAAACCATCCCAAGCGGAGGCGGATCAGCAGCGCAGAGATGTCCCCAACCGATACACAGGCGAGCGGTCCATCCCGGGTCTCGACTCCGGACAGCCAGTACTTCATCCGTGGTCATCGGACCGGACCCCCTCAACAAGGGATGGGGGGGACATAGGAGAAAAAAGAAAAGAAGCGGCAGATCAACTGGTCTAAAAAGGAGGTCTATTTAAAGGCTAGAGTATACAGATGAGTTTTAAGGTGAGACTTAAATGCTTCTACTGAGGTAGCATCTCGAACTGTTATATGTGTTATATTCTAATCGGCTTTTAGAGTTACTTTCTGAGAAAAGCAACACGGTTTCTTAACATATTTACAGCCTAAAATGTGTAAAGATCACAAATTAAACCGATGCCGCCAATACCGACATATTTTGAATGGTCCTTTTCTCTGAATATTTCCCCGGTGGAGCCGACCGTGAAACATTGGGGGTTCATTTTTCAAAGTGCTTAAAAGCACCTGGAAGCTTATAGTGACATGTCTACTCACAATGTAAATCTAGGACAGAAAAATAAATGCAGCACTAGGGGTTGGGGGGGGGGGGGCTTTTAAATATGAATTAATGGAATGCTGCTGGAGCACATCTCGAGGTAGCAGTCTGATGTTTTAAAAAGACGCCGCTAGTAGCCGCGGAGGTGCATTTGGACTCCGAGTCCTTTAATTAGAAGTGAGATATTAGCATTTCATCAGGCTTTATGTGGGGTGGGGGGATCGGCCGGCCACTGTGCTTTCATTAGCCAGCTTCTCTGTGTAATGAGCGCCGTCATTAGCTGATGGAGAGGATTTGCCCTCGCTTTACCTTGAAAGGTGCAGCTTTTACATACTTGCTAAGAATAAGACAATTTAATGGATTTTTTTAAATGAATGAAATAAGATGCTACTTTTTTTTTTTTTTCTAAATTGACTGCTCTTTTCTTATAAGCACATCTGCGGTCAGTTTGCTTATGCTGATTTTAGGCAGGGCTGTCATATTTATTTTGGGGTTTCAATCATTTTTTTTTTAGGTTCAATTGAGTGAAGTTGGGGCTTCACGGTGGCAGAGGGGTTAGTGCGTCTGCCTCACAATACGAAGGTCCTGCAGTCCTGGGTTCAAATCCAGGCTCGGGATCTTTCTGTGTGGAGTTTGCATGTTCTCCCCGTGACTGCGTGGGTTCCCTCCGGGTACTCCGGCTTCCTCCCACTTCCAAAGACATGCACCTGGGGATAAGTTGATTGGCAACACTAAAAATTGGCCCTAGTGTGTGAATGTGAGTGTGAATGTTGTCTGTCTATCTGTGTTGGCCCTGCGATGAGGTGGCGACTTGTCCAGGGTGTACCCCGCCTTCCGCCCGATTGTAGCTGAGAAAGGCGCCAGCACCCCCCGCGACCCCGAAAGGGAATAAGCGGTAGAAAATGGATGGGATGGATGGATGAGTGAAGTTGGCACATGTTGTAAATGGTAAATAAAAACAGAATACAATGATTTGCAAATCCTTTTCAACCTATTTTCAGTTGAATAGACTGCAAAGACAAGATGTTGAACATTTTGCAAATGTGAGCTCATTTGGAATTTGTTTCCTGCTACATGTTTCAAAAAAGCTGGCACAAGTGGCAAAAAACACTGAGACATTTAGGGGATGCTCATCAAACACTTATTTGGAACATACCACAGGGGAACAGGCTAATTGGGAACAGGTGGGTGCCATGATTGGGTATAAAAGCACCTTCCATGAAATGCTCAGTCATTCACAAACTAGGACGGGGCAAGGGTCACCACTTTGTGAACAAATGCGTGAGCAAACTATCGAACAGTTTTAGAACAACATTTCTCAACGAGCTATTGCAAGGAATTTAGGGATTTCACCATCTACGGTCTGTAATATCATCAAAAAGTTCGGAGAATCTGGAGAAATCACTGCACATAAGTGATGATATTATGGACCTTCGATCCCTCAGGCGGTACTGCGTCAAAAAGAGACGTCAGTGTGTAAAGGATATCACCACATGGGCTCAGGAAAAACTTCATAAAACCACTGTCAGTAACTACAGTTGGTCGCTACATCTGTAAGTGCAAGTTAAAACTCTACTATGCAAAGCCAAACCCGTTTATCAACAACACCCAGAAACGCCGCCAGCTTCGCCGGGCCCGAGCTCATCTAAAAAGGACTGATGAAAAGTGGAAAAGTGTTCTCTGGTCTGACGAATCCACATTTCAAATTATATTTGGAAACTGTGGACGTGGTGTCCTCCGGAACAAAGAGGAAAAAAAAACATCCGGATTGTTCTAGGCGCAAAGTTCAAAAGCCAGCACCTGTGATGGTATGGGGGTGTATTAGTGGCCAAGGCATGGGTAACTTACACATCTGTGAAGGCACCATTAATGCTGAATGGTCCATACAGATTTTGGAGCAACGTATGTTGTCATCCAAGCAACGTTATCATGGACGCCCCTGTTTATTTCAGCAAGACAATGCAAGCCACGTCTTCCAACAGCGTGGCTTTGTAGTAAAAGAGTGCGGGTACTTTCCTGGCCCGCCTGCAGTCCAGACCTGTCTCCCATGGAAAATGTGTGGCGCATTATGAAGCGTAAAATACGACAGCGGAGACCCCGGACTGTTGAACGACTGAAGCTCTACATAAAACAAGAATGGGAAAGAATTCCACTTTCAAAGCTTCAACAATTAGTTTCCTCAGTTGGCAAATGTTTATTGAGTGTTGCTAAAAGAAACGGTGATGTAACACAATGGTGAACATGCCCTTTCCCAACTACTTTCACAGGTTTTGCAGCCATGAAATTCTAAGTTAATTATCCATCCATCCATCCATCCATTTTCTACCGCTTATTCCCTTTTGGGGTCACGGGGGCGCTGGCGCCTACCTCAGCTACAATCGGGCGGAAGGCGGGGTACACCCTGGACAAGTCGCCACCTCATCACAGGGCCAACACAGATAGACAGACAACATTCACACACTAGGGCCAATTTAGTGTTGCCAATCAACCTATCCCCAGGTGCATGTCTTTGGAAGTGGGAGGAAGCCGGAGTACCCGGAGGGAACCCACGCATTCACGGGGAGAACATGCAAACTCCACACAGAAAGATCCCGAGCCTGGATTTGAACCCAGGACTGCAGGACCTTCGTATTGTGAGGCAGACGCACTAACCCCTCTACCACCGTGAAGCCCTAAGTTAATTATTTGCAAAAAAAAAAAAAAAGTTTATGAGTTTGAACATCAAATATGTTGTCTTTGTAGTGCATTCAACTGAATATGGGTTGAAAGGGATTTACAAATCATTGTATTCCGTTTATATTT
This sequence comes from Nerophis ophidion, assembly GCF_033978795.1. NCBI lineage: Eukaryota > Metazoa > Chordata > Actinopteri > Syngnathiformes > Syngnathidae > Nerophis > Nerophis ophidion. The sequence continues at coordinate 26,410,372 of NC_084626.1, forward strand.
ACATCTAACACAATTTCCCAACTCATATGGAAACGGGGGTTTGTATTTAATGTTCCAATATTTTGCAGATGTTAGCTCATTTTGAATTTGTTTCCTGCAAATATGTTTCAAAAAAGCTGACACAAGTGTCAAAAAAGACCTTAGAAAGTTAGGGAATGCTCATCAAACACTTATTTGGAACATACCACAGGTAAACAGCCTAATTGGGAACAGGTGGGTACCGGGATTGGGTATAGAAGCAGCTTCCATGAGGACAAGGACGGGGCGAGGGTCACCACTTTGTGAACAAATGTGCGAGCAAACTGTCGAACAGTTTAAGAACAACATTTGTCACCAAACTATTGCAATGGATGTGGAGCGGGTCTAACATGATACTGTGAAAGTTCAATCCATAGTGGCTCCAACACAGCCGCGAGAGTTCAGTTCAAAGCGGATCCAAGACAGCAGCGAGAGTCCCGTCCACTGGAAACCATCCCAAGCGGAGACGGATCAGCAGCGCAGAGATGTCCCCAACCGATACACAGGCGAGCGGTCCATCCCGGGTCTCGACTCCGGACAGCCAGTACTTCATCCATGGTCATTGGACCGGACCCCCTCCACAAGGGATGGGGGGGACATAGGAGAAAAAAGAAAAGAAGCGGCAGATCAACTGGTCTAAAAAGGAGGTCTATTTAAAGGCTAGAGTATACAGATGAGTTTTAAGGTGAGACTTAAATGCTTCTACTGAGGTAGCATCTCGAACTGTTACCAGGATGGCATTCCAGAGTACTGGAGCCCGAACGGAAAACGCTCTATAGCCCGCAGACTTTTTTTTGGGCTTTAGGAATCACTAATAAGCCGGAGTCTTTTGAACGCAGATTTCTTGCCGGGACATATGGCAAGATAGGATGGAGCTAGACCGTGTAGTATTTTATACGTAAGTAGTAAAACCTTAAAGTCGCCATCTTAAGGTTCCAGGTTCGATTCCCGCTTCCGCCATCCGAGTCACTTTACCCACCTGCTCCCAATGCCACCCACACTGGTTTAAATGTAACTTAGATATTGGGTTTCACTATGTAAAGCGCTTTGAGTCACTAGAGAAAGCGCTATATAAATATAATTCACTTCACTTCACTAATGTAAATAATCAAATGTACTTCTAATGTATATACTTGTTCTTATGCTATGTGAACTCACTATGTTCTCTGCTGGCTGTACATATCCTACTAAATAAGACCTACACTGTTTCAATGTCCACATTTCTCTGTTGATGACTAAAGTTCTGATATCAACCAAAGCTCCTCATCCCACCCCCCGGATTGTAAATAATGTAAATAATTCAATGTATATACTATGATGATTAACCTGTGTGATGGCTGTATTATGTTGATAGTATATATTTGTACCATGAATTGATTAACGTGGACCCCGACTTAAACAAGTTGAAAAACTTATTGGGGTGTTACCATTTAGTGGTCAATTGTACGGAATATGTACTGTACTGTGCAATCTACTAATAAAAGTATGAATCAATCAAAAAAGTAATTGAAGGCAGGCGCATACTATATTTCCTGCGGCAATTCAAGGAAATACGGTATTTGTTTTTTTATGTCATTATAATTTCCATTCAATTGTTCAGGCCTGAAAACGTAGTGCTTCATTTGAAGCGTTCATCAACACTAACTCTCGGGATAAAACGTGTACGTGCGAATGTGTAATTTCGGCTGTCACGTTAGTCCAAGCTATGGTGTTTTTTTTTTTTTTTTTTTTCTGATAAGGACGTCTCTCTTAAGCCTTTGACAGAGACTCAATTTCCAAACCCGTGCATGAAGTGACTTGTAGTTTATTGATGACTTTTCCCGCTGGCAAGCGTGTTTAAAATGCATCTTTGATCTCCCCGCCGTTCGCCAAATGCATTCTGAGTGCGTGGAACTCTCCAGGTGAAATATCCCCGTCGAGCCGCCGTGCATATTCCCTCCGCACAGACAGGCCCGTCACTTCAAAATAATATTCCCTTTCCCCCCCCAAAAAAAACACATTTGTTTCGGATGTTTTCACTGAGAGAATTTCCACGTCGATTCCAGATGTTCATTAACAAAAGCGGGTATTTGTTTTCAACTCCAACCAATTACTTTGATATGCTAATCACGGTGTAATTTAATTTGAGTCCCGTAATGATGATGCTGTTATTATGGACATAAATGATGCAGTTAAGCTGAGCATAATCTCATTTGCATACTGTACATGCCAGTAAATTAAACCCTTTCCTGTGTTGCTTCGGCTTTAATTTTCCACTCCTTTTCACACGGCATCCCTCAGCCCCCGCGCCTAATAGCAGGCCCGCTTGTTTGATGTCGACAGCTGCTTCCCCTCACTAAATCTTGTCACAATATGTAGTACATAAAGCCCCTCATTATAACTCTTAAGTGCTCTTATAAGAAGTTTGTATTAATAAGCCATCAAGCTATTTATACTTTTTAGTGACAGAACAAACAAAACATGCCTCGCTTTCATCCGCAGCTCATAACAACGAACCACAGCAGTTTTATTAATGATCTACGATGGTTTTAAAGGCTCTATATCAGGGGTCCTCAAACTACGATCCGCGGGCCAGATCCGTCCAAAATACGGCCCGCGATAGTCCCAGGTTTAAAAAAAAAAAAATAAGAAAAATATTTTTTTTATTTATAATTTGTTGAAATCTGTCCTTTTTGATCCATATTCTACCACTTGTTACTCTCGGTGTCTCCTAACTGTTCAGGCAGATCATATTGCTGAAAAATGCATTTTCCCATCAATAACGAAAACATCATCAGCGGCAAGGGCGCGCTCTTTCTGGCATTTAGTGCGCAAGGAATATACATATATATATATATATATATATATATATATATATATATATATATATATATATATATATATATATATATATATATATTAGGGGTGTTGAAAAAATCGATTCGAATCGAATGCGTTGTGCGATTCAGAATCGATTCTCATTAAAAAAAATCCATCCATCCATCTTCTTCCGCTTATCCGAGGTCGGGTCGCGGGGGCAGCAGCCCAAGCAGGGAAGCCCAGACTTCCCTCTCCCCAGCCACTTCGTCCAGCTCTTCCCGGGGGATCCCGAGGCGTTCCCAGGCCAGCCGGGAGACATAGTCTTCCCAACGGGAAGGGACGGCGTGGCGCAGTGGGAGAGTGGCCGTGCGCAACCCGAGGGGCCCTGGTTCAAATCCCACCTAGTACCAACCTCGTCACGTCCGTTGTGTCCTGAGCAAGACACTTCACCCTTGCTCCTGATGGGTGCTGGTTGGCGCCTTGCATGGCAGCTCCCTCCATCAGTGTGTGAATGTGTGTGTGAATGGGTAAATGTGGAAGTAGTGTCAAAGCGCTTTGAGTACCTTGAAGGTAGAAAAGCGCTATACAAGTACAACCCATTTATCATTTATCATAACGTGTCCTGGGTCTTCCCCGTGGCCTCCTACCGGTTGGACGTGCCCTAAACACCTCCCTAGGGAGGCGTTCGGGTGGCATCCTGACCAGATACCCGAACCACCTCATCTGGCTCCTCTCGATGTGGAGGAGCAGCGGCTTTACTTTGAGTTCCTCCCGGATGGCAGAGCTTCTCACCCTATCTCTAAGGGAGAGGAAACTCATTTTGGCCGCTTGTACCCGTGATCTTATCCTTTCGGTCATGATCCAAAGCTCATGACCATAGGTGAGGATGGGAACGTAGATCGACCGGTAAATTGAGAGCTTTGCATTCCGGCTCAGCTCCTTCTTCACCACAACGGATCGGTACAACGTCCGCATTACTGAAGACGCTGCACCGATCCGCCTGTCGATATCACGATCCACTCTTCCCCCACTCGTGAACAAGACTCCTAGGTACTTGAACTCCTCCACTTGGGGCAGGGTCTCCTCCCCAACCCGGAGATGGCACGCCACCCTTTTCCGGGCGAGAACCATGGACTCGGACTTGGAGGTGCTGATTCTCATTCCGGTCGCTTCACACTCGGCTGCAAACCAATTTAAAAAAAATCATTATTTATTTTTATTTTTTTTTAATCAATCCAACAAAACAATACACAGCAATACCATAACAATGCAATCCAATTCCAAAACCAAACCTGACCCAGCAACACTCAGAACTGCAATAAACAGAGCAATTGAGAGAAGACACAAACACGACACAAAACAAACCAAAAGTAGTGAAACAAAAATGAATATTATCAACAACAGTATCAATATTAGTTAAAGTTTCAGCATAGCAGTGATTAAAAATCCCTCATTGACATTATCATTAGACATTTATAAAAATAAAATAAAAGAACAATAGTGTCACAGTGGCTTACACTTGCATCGCATCTCATAAGCTTGACAACACACTGTGTCCAATGTTTTCACAAAGATAAAATAAGTCATATTTTTGGTTCGGTTAATAGCTAAAACAAATTTACATTATTGCAATCAGTTGATAAAACATTGTCCTTTACAATTATAAAACCTTTTTTTTTTTTTTAAATCTACTACTCTGCTAGCATGTCAGCAGACTGGGGTAGATCCTGCTGAAATCTTATGTATTGAATGAATACAGAATCCTTTTGAGTCGGAAAAATATTGCTTTTGAATCGAGAATCGAATCGAATCAAAAAGATCGATATCGAATCGTGACCCCAAGAATCGACTTTGAATCGAATCTTGGGACACCCAAAGATTCGCAGCCCTAATATATATATATATATATATATATATATATATATATATATATATATATATATATTAGGGCTGTACATATATATATATATATATATATATATATATATACAAACCCCGTTTCCATATGAGTTGGGATATTGTGTTAGATGTAAATATGAACGGAATACAATTATTTGCAAAAAAAATTCAATCCATGTTCATTTGAATATGCTACAAAGACAACATATTTGATGTTCAAAATGATAAACTTTTTTTTTTTGGTGCAAATAATCATTAATCAACCCACAGGTGTGCAGGCTAATTGGGAACAGGTGAATGCCATGATTGGGTATAAAAGCAGCTTCCATGAAATGCTAAGTGATTCACGAACAAGGATGGGGCGAGGGTCACCAATTTGTAAGCAAATTGTCGAACAGTTTAAGAACAACATTTCTCAACGAGCTATTGCAAGGAATTTGGGGATTTTACCATCGACGGTCCGTAAAATCATCAAAAGGTTCAGAGAATCTGGAGAAATCACTGCACTAAAGCGATGATATTACAGACCGTTGATCCCTCAGGCGGTACTGCAGCAAAAACCAACATCCGTGTGTAAAGGATATCACCACATGGGCTCAGGACCACTTCATAAAACTGCTGTCAGTAACTACAGTTGGTTGCTACATCAGTAAATGCAAGTTAAAACTCTGCTATACAAAGCGAAAGCCATTTATCAACAACACCCTGAAACGCCGCCGGCTTGGCTGGGCCCGAGCTCATCTAAGATGGACTGATGCAAAGTGGAAAAGTGTTCTGTGGTCTGACGAGTCCACATTTCAATTTATTTTTGGAAACAGAGGACGTGGTGTCCTCCAGAACAAAGAGGAAAATAATCATTCGGATTGTTATAGGTGCAAAGTTCAAAAGCCAGCATCTGTGATGGTATGGGGGTGTATTAGTGCCCAAGGCATGGGTAACTTACACATCTGTGAAGGCACCATTAATGCTGAAAGGTCCATACAGGTTTTGGAGCAACATATGTTGTCATCCAAGCAAAGTTATCATGGACGCCCCTGCTTATTTCAGCAAGACAATGCCAAGCCACGTGTTGCAACAGCGTGGCTTCATAGTAAAAGAGTGCAGGTACTTTCCTGGCCTGTTATTATTTCTGTTGTTTGGACTTCCTTATTTCCTGTTTATTCTGTCACCATGGTAGCTTGTTAGTTCACCTGCCCTTTGCTTTCTACGCACACCTATTTCTCGTTATCACCTCCCTTATTTAAGCTCGCCCCTTTTCGTCATTCATTGTCGGACTCTAGTTTGCTTTCACGCAACTGCTGATGACTTGTTTTTTTCATGCTCTTTCTCGCTAGCTTCCACGCTAAGCTTTGTCTTATTCCTAGCTTTCATGCTAGTTGTTTTGTTTTTCCCCTCTTGTGCCTTCGTGCCAAGTATGGTGTTTCTGTTCATATTCCTAGCCTCCATGCTAGCGCCATTTGTTTGCCTTTCTGTTAGCACCAGTGTTTTTGTTCCTTAGCCTTTTATTTGTTAAATAAATATTTTGTATCTTTCCTCAAGCTGTGTTTTTGCGTGACGCATTCTCGGAGGAACAAATCCGGCATCGTTATGCCTCACAGTCTTCACAGTAACACCCTAATAAGTTTTTCAACTTGTTTAAGTCGGGGTCCACCTTAATCAATTCATGGTAAGCTGAGTTCTGGTATGTTTTTTTAATAATAATTGTTCATACTAGATAATCACCTCAAGAATTAGAATCAAATGGAATTGAGAGTTGTTATAAGATTGACATTCCAATAATGCTTGGTCAATCAATCAATCAATCAATGTTTATTTATATAGCCCTAAATCACAAATGTTTCAAAGGACTGCACAAACCACTATGACTACAACATCCTCGGAAGAACCCACATAAGAGCAAGGAAAACTCACCCAGTGGGACGCCAGTGACAATGCTGACTATGAGAAACCTTGGAGAGGACCTCAAATGTGGACAACCCCCCCCCCCCCCCCCCCCCTCTAGGGGACCGAAAGCAATGGATGTTGAGCGGGTCTAACATGATACTGTGAAATTCAATCCATAGTGGCTCCAACACAGCCGCGAGAGTTCAGTTCAAAGCGGATCCAAGACAGCAGCGAGAGTCCCCTCCACAGGAAACCATCCCAAGCGGAGGCGGATCAGCATCGTAGAGATGTCCCCAACCGATACACATCCTGGTTCTCGACTTTGGACAGCCAGTACTTCATCCATGGTCATCGGACCGGACCCCATCCACAAGGGAGGAGGGACATAGGAGAAAAAGAAAAGAAGCGGCAGATCAACTGGTCTAAAAAGGAGGTCTATTTAAAGGCTAGAGTATACAAATGAGTTTTAAGGTGAGACTTAAATGCTTCTACCGAGGTAGCATCTCGAACTGTTACCGGGAGGGCATTCCAGAGTACTGGAGCCCGAACGGAAAACGCTCTATAGCCCGCATACTTTTTTTGGGCTTTAGGAATCACTAATAAGCCGGAGTCTTTTGAACGCAGATTTCTTGCCGGGACATATGGTACAATACAATCGGCAAGATAGGATGGAGCTAGACCGTGTAGTATTTTATACGTAAGTAGTAAAACCTTAAAGTCACATCTTAAGTGCACAGGAAGCCAGTGCAGGTGAGCCAGTACAGGCGTAATGTGATCAAACTTTCTTGTTCTTGTCAAAAGTCTAGCAGCCGCATTTTGTACCAACTGTAATCTTTTAATGCTAGACATGGGGAGACCCGAAAATAATACGTTACAGTAATCGAGACGAGACGTAATAAACGCATGGATAATGATCTCAGCGTCTTTAGTGGACAAAATGGAGCGAATTGGTGTGTCAAAGTTTTTGTCCCTATTTTAGGAGACGTGACACAACCACGCATTTCGTCCGTCTTATGCATGCTGAGTATTCACTGAGGATGTCTTAAAGGGGAACATTATCACCAGACCTATGTAAGCGTCAATATATACCTTGATGGTGCAGAAAAAAGACCATACATTTTTTAAACCGATTTCCGAACTCTAAATGGGTGAATTTTGGCGAATTAAACGCCTTTCTGTTTATCGCGCTGGAGGCGATGACGTCAGAATGTGACGTCGCCGAGGTAACACACCCGCCATTTTCATTTTCAACACATTACAAACACCGGGTCTCAGCTCTGTTATTTTCCGTTTTTTTGACTATTTTTTGGAACCTTGGAGACATCATGCCTCGTCGGTGTGTTGTCGGAGGGTGTAACAACACTAACAGGGAGGGATTCAAGTTGCACCACTGGCAAGAAATCTGCCGCCAGACCCCCATTGAATGTACCGGAGTTTCTCCACATTTTACCGGCGATGCTAAGACAGACATGGCACAGAGATGTATGGATAACCTGCAGATGCATTTGCAACGATAGTCAACGAAATCACAAAGGTGAGTTTTGTTGATGTTGACTGCCAGCTAATCGATGCTAACATGCTACGCTAATCGATGCTAACATGCTATTTACCGGCGGTGCTAAAGCAGACATGGCACAGAGATGTATGCATAACCTGTAGATGCATTTGCAACTATTTTACGTTTCCTTCCACCCACATTTAATGCGAAAAAAACACTTACCAATCGACGGATTTAAGTTGCTCCAATGTCAAAAGATGCTAAAGTCCTGATCGTTTGGTCCGCACATTTTACCGGCGATGCTAACGCAGCTATTCGGCCATGCTATGGCTATGAATAGCGTCAATAGCTATTCGCTCAATAGCTTCAGTTTCTTCTTCAATACTTTCATACTCCAACCATCTGTTTCAATACATGCGTAATCTGTTGAATCGCTTAAGTCGCTGAAATCCGAGTTTGAATCCGAGCTAATGTCACTATATCTTGCTGTGGTATTCCCATTGTTTGTTTACATTGGCAGAACTGTGTGACGTCACAGGGAAATGGCCAGTGTCTTCGCAGAGAGCCGAAAATAAGGCACTTTAAAGCTTTATTTAGGGATATTCCGAGACCGGTAAAATTTTGAAAAAACTTCAAAAAAATACAACAAGCAACTGGGAACTTATTTTTATTGTTTTTAACCCTTTTGAAATTGTGATAATGTTCCCCTTTAAGGAGTTCCACCATCGCCCTCCACCGTTTTTATACCATAAGGAGTATTATTTTCCTGCTGGACAATTTCCCCAGTTAGCCTCTAATTGGCTGTATAAATCTGGTCCAGTGGGGGTGAGAAATGTTTCTGTGTCACACAGTGTAATCTTCACCCTTATTTACCAATTCATTAAGATTCATTGATGCAGGCTCGGTGAGAGGAAATGACAACATAAATCAGGCCTCCAACATAATGACCCTAATCAGTTGGGAATTGCAGAAAATGTCATGATTAACTACGTCTGTGTAGTAGCGCCACTGTGCATTGTCATTTTGCGGCTTTATGAGCGGGACATATCCTCCTGACATGGGCTGTATTTAAAAAAAAAACATAAAACGAGGGAAAAAAAAAGAAAAAGGAATAGGTTGTTAAAACCTAATGCCATTTAAAATGAAAAAAAAAAAAAAAAATGCCCGGCAGGTTTTTCTTTATTTTGAACCTAACTCCCGCTTCCTTTTGAGCCTCTTTGTCTATTCACTGGAAAAGGTTAGACTAGGGAAAAATAATAACATGCTTCATCAAGTCTGGGACGTCGTTGGAGAAAATTGTCGATTTTAGAAGCCCGAGGAGGAGTCGGCGTGTAAAAAGTACCGCCTTATCAACGTAGTGACGATAATTAGACTTAGACTTCCTTTTCATTGTCATTCAAATTTGAACTTTGCAGTACAGATAAGAACAACATTTCGTTGCATTCGCTCACGGTAGTGCAGGATAAAAACATCAATAAGGTGCTGATTAGGCCTTTTATCAATATCTCAATATTTTTAAGCCGTATCGCGATACTCGATATTTTGCCTTCACCTTGAAGGAACACTTGATGCATATAATCATAACATTATGATGATTATATGTCCATCCATCCATCCATTTTCTACTGCTTGTCTCTTTTGGGGTCGCTGGAGCCTATCTCAGCTGCATTCGGGTGGAAGGCGGTCTACACCTTGGACAAGTTGCTACCTCAGCGCAGAATAATAAAAAGATAATAAAAATTAAAACTAGAAAAGCTTGATAGCTAGAACTAGTATGCATACTTCTTTAAAAATACTTTTTTAAAAGCATCCACAGTCTGTGGTGCCCTCAGGTGGTCAGGGAGAGCGTTCCACAGACTGGGAGCGGCAGAGCAGAAAACCCGGTCTCCAATAGTTCGTATTTTTGTCCTTGAATATTGTGTACATATGTTATATGTAAAATATAACATTTACAATATAATATAACATATGTACAGAGCCTGTATAACTCCTCCGGGACACTACAATACCCCCCTACTCCCCAAGCTACTTCCTCATTCCAAGCTGCTGTTTTGAAGCACATTAAAGAAAAAAATGCACTTTGTGACTTCAATAATAAATATGGCAGTGCCATGTTGGCATTTTTTTCCATAACTTGAGTTGATTTATTTTGGAAACACTTGTTACATTGTTTAATGCATCCAGCGGGACATCACAACAAAATTAAGTATTATAATGTGTTAATTCCACGACTGTATATACATTGGTATCGGTGGATATCGTAATCAGTAATTAACAGTTGGACAATATCGGAATATCGGATATCGGCAAAAAATCCAATATCAGACATCTCTAGCATGAACCTGTCAGGTTTGTCCCTGACAGTTTGGTTGTGTTTTAGTTTTTTCTATCTTTAGTTCCTGTCAGCACTCTTATTTTGGTTCCGTTTCCTGTTTGTCTCCCTGAGTGCTGTGTCCCATCAGCTGTGGCTGATTGGCACCTGGCCACACCTGGTGTCAATCAGCCAGCCACTATTTAGACCTGCTTTCTCCTCCAGTCAGTGCTGGATTATTGTCGCTAATACCTGTCGATGTCGTGCTACTACTTGTCGCTGTTCCTGTATACCGTGGACGGTTTTCCGTCTTTTTGTTCCGAGTTCCTGTTTGCTGGATCCCTGTTCCCGGTTTCCAGTTTGTCCTCCCAGTTTCTGGTTTGTGTTTCTTCTTTATTTTTGGACATTAAATTATGTTTTCAATGCACAATGCCTGCCGCCTTCTCTGCATCCTGGGTTTTGTCACAAACTCAACTGACAGAACCCTTCCACACAAAAATCTGGCAGTTTTATCTAAAGTTCTGTCAGAGTTTGTTTTGTGGTGTGATCACTGCCTTTACAATGCTCGCTGACTTCCGGTGGTCAAAAAATATTTTTTTGTTATATGATAATTGTTTTAACATTGACAGCCCGAGGTTACATATATTGGCTACACTGGACTATAGGCTGCATATATATATATATATGCCGTTATGAAAGATTGTGTAAATGTTTCCTTACTTACATACCTAATTGCTTCTAAAGGGTGGTTGTCACGCGGCAGTAAAACGGCTGATCAAACAAAACAGGAGTCATCGTCATGGACCCACTAGCTGCAAAAGCCAACTCTCCAATCAGCTAAACAGACTTAATAACTCTAAGGTGATGTTTGGTTAATTTCCGAGACTAGAATAGATTTTTTTTAGTTTAATGAAAAATAGGGTTGTCCCGATACCAATATTTTGGTACATTGCTACTTTTTGGTACTTTTTAAAATAAAGGGGACCAAAAAAAAAATCGCATTACTGTATTGGCTTTATTTCAACCAACAATCTTAGGGTATATTAACATCTGTTTCTTATTGCAATTAAAGGACACTTTTGTCCTTAAATAAAATAGTGAACATACTAGACAACTTGTATTTTAGTAGTAAGTAAACAAACACAGGCTTCTAATTTTTCTGCTGACGTATGCAGTAATATATTGTGTCATTTTCCATTCTATATTGTCAAAATTATGAGGGACAAGCTGCAGAAATTGATTATTAATCCACTTGTTCATTTACTGTTGATATCTGATTATTTCCCGTTTCAACATGTTCTATCTACACTTCTGTTAAAATGTAATAATCACTTATTCTTCTGTTGTTTGATACTTTACATTAGTTTTGGTTGATAACACAAATTTAGGTATCGAGCCGATACCAAGTCGTTACAGGATCATACTTTGGTCATGTTCAAAGTCTTCATGTGTCCAGGGACCTATTTCCTCGGTTCATAATATGAATAAAAAAAAACCCAAAAAAACCAATTGTGACGATTAAAAAGTAGCGATGTTATCATAGTGGTATTGACTAAACACACTCTTGTACTTGGTATCATTACAGTGGATGTTAGGTGTAGATCCATCCATGCATTTGTTTACATTCAGGGGTGCTAGCTTGCTATCCTCCTACGTTGTGTAGTGAAGCATGTTTCTATTCCTCAACCTGCAGGGATGATACTTGAAAGCAACTTACTTTTGTCGCCATGGAGGCGAGGATTTGTGATTTAGAAGTAGCTACAACACTGCCGACTGCGAATGGATGTTAGCCGCTAGCTAGCTAGCCATGTCTTAAAACACCTCTTCCTGAGGGCGTTTCAGTAACTTCACTTTTATCTTTAGTTTTTAAGCCAAAATGCGTCCGTTGTCCCTTTTCTGTCAACACACTGTGTCTGCTTGTAAGTACTCTGTGATTGTGCGCTGCCGAACATGCTCCTCTGCTGTCAGTAAAAAAAAAAAAGAAGAAAACAAAGTACTTTTCAAACAGATTTTATTACCTTTTTTGATTCATTAGTACCACACTAGTATACCTGTAGCGGTATACCATACAACCCTGATCAAATATTGATTGAAAACTATTTGTTAATCCAAAACATGGCCGTTTGCAAAGAAAATTCCATAAATTAGCCGGACCGGTTTATAAGCTTCATGTTTCAAAGAAAAAAAAACGGTATTTCTTATGTACTATGTACCTGAACAACAATTATCTACTAACCCTGTGTTTTTCAACCTTTTTGGAGTCAAGGCACATTTGTTTCATTGAAGAAATCCGGAGGCAGAAAACATTAAAAAAATTAAACTTTTATTGATAATAAAAAGTAGTTCTCGCAAGTGTTCAATAGGAATTCAAACAATAACCAACCATGCATCACTATAGCTCTTGTCTCAAAGTAGGTGTACTGTCACCACCTGTCACATCACACCATGACTTATTTGGAGTTTTTTGGTGTTTTCCTGTGTGTAATGTTTTAGTTCTTGTCTTATGCTCCTATTTTGGTGGCTTTTCCTGTTTTGTTGGTATTTTCCTGTAGCAGTTTCATGTCTTCCTTGAATGTTATTCCCCGTACCTGCTTTATTTTAGCAATCAAGACTATTTAAGTTGTTTTTATCCTTTATTGTGGGGACATTGTAGATTGTCATGTCATGTTCGGATGTACTTTGTGGACGCCATCTGCTCAACACGCTGTAAGTCTTTGCTGTCGTCCAGCAACTTGTTTTTGTTGACTTTGCAGCCAGTTCAGTTTTAGTTTAACTTTGCATAGCCTTCCCTCAGCTTCAATGCCTTTTCTTAGCGGCACTCACCATTTGCACCCTGCCTCTCGCTGTCGTTGAGTGTTGCACGGTTACTCTGCCGAGCTCGAGACAACATCGACACTCAACAACAGCACATTTGCGTATTCTAAGCACTAGTTTGCAAATTATATTTTTAACCCAAATAGGTGAAACTACATCATCTCCCACAGCACACCAGACTGTATCTCACGGCACTAGCTGCTTAATTTTCCTGAGGGAACTCTCCTGGAGGAATCAATAATGTTCTGTCTATTTATGTATCTATCTTGTTAGTACTCTGTGATTGTGCACTGCTGAACATGCTCCTTTGTTTGTAAAACTAGCAATGCCGCGCTGTCATGTCCGTTTAAAACAGAAAAAAATAAGTATTTTCAAACAGGTTATACTACCGTTTTTGATTCCCTAGTACCGCAATAGTATTCTAGTACCGTTATACTGTACAACCCTGATAAAAACAATTTGTTAAATATGGTCGTTTGCAAATAAAATTCCCTAAATTAGCCGCACCGTTTTATAAGCCTCATGTTTCAAAGGAAAATACGGTATTTGTTATGTACTACGGACCCGAACAACAACATCATCTACTAACCAATTACCAGTATATCTGGGTCTGGTGTGCGATCTTGTGTGTTCTTTTGTGCCACATATATGAGTTACTAAAATAACACAGCTTAGGAAAAAAAGATGAGGTTACTTGTCAGCTCACTCAGAGGACACGTGTCCCCAAAAGACACCAGTTCTAATAATATTGTCCCTCCATTACGTTGGGACACAATATTAATTAGACGAGTTCGTTACGACTAACCTTGGTTTTCCCAGGAATACACATCCTGACATATTTCGTCTCCGCGAGCTGGCGTTGCCACACCCCTGGGATCCTCCCTTACAAGACTTCCCGTAAGGATGATTAAAACTACGTGACACACATTAAGTAATGTTAAAACAATAAGTAGTTTTGCCCATCCCAAAGGACGTGTGACGGACTGAAGACGAAGGTTCTGATTGCTTCAATGCGATGAAGGGAATCGGCCCGAATTTTCCTTCGGTCAGAAAGCTGTGTCCTTTTTTCCGTGGCGTTCGTGGACAATCTGTCATGTTTTGTGGTCACGTTCTGTTTTGTTTTGGATTCATTGGGCGCTCTTGTTTGTTTTGTCACCATGCCAACCCATCAGTTTCCACCTGTTATGTGTTCACGACTCACGCACATATTTAAGCCTGTAGTTGCCAGGCATTCAGCCTGGCGACATCACCCTCTATCACCTCCCATGTTATCCATGCCGATGATCCATGCGCTTTCTCGGTCCAAGTAAGTTTTTCATGCCATAGTTTGTAAGTTTTGTTTTATGTTCATAGTTCTCCCATTGTGAGAGTTTTTAATTCATTGGACACTTTTGTTTGTTTTGTCACCATGCCAACCCATCAGTTTCCACCTGTTATGTGTTCACGACTCACGCACATATTTAAGCCTGTAGTTGCCAGGCAGTCCGCCTGGCGACATCACCCTCTATCACCTCTCATGTTATCCATGCCGATGATCCATGCGCTTTCTCGGTCCAAGTAAGTTTTTCATGCCATAGTTTGTAAGTTTTGTTTTATGTTCATAGTTCTCCCATTGTGAGAGTTTTTAATTCATTGGGCACTTTTGTTTGTTTTGTCACCATGCCAACCCATCAGTTTCCACCTGTTATGTGTTCACGACTCACGCACATATTTAAGCCTGTAGTTGCCAGGCAGTCAGCCTGGCGACATCACCCTCTATCACCTCCCATGTTATCCATGCCGATGATCCATGCGCTTTCTCGGTCCAAGTAAGTTTTTCATGCCATAATTTGTAAGTTTTGTTTTATGTTCATAGTTCTCCCATTGTGAGAGTTTTTAATTCATTGGGCACTTTTGTTTGTTTTGTCACCATGCCAACCCATCAGTTTTCACCTGTTATGTGTTCACGACTCACGCACATATTTAAGCCTGTAGTTGCCAGGCAGTCCGCCTGGCGACATCACCCTCTATCACCTCCCATGTTATCCATACCGATGATCCATGTTCTTTCTCGGTCCAAGTAAGGTTTTCATGCCATAGTTTGTAAGTTTTGTTTTATGTTCATAGTTCTCCCATTGTGGGAGTTTTTAATTCATTGGGCACTTTTGTTTGTTTTGTCACCATGCCAACCCATCAGTTTTCACCTGTTATGTGTTCACGACTCACGCACATGTTTAAGCCTGTAGTTGCCAGGCAGTCCGCCTGGCGACATCACCCTCTATCACCTCCCATGTTATCCATACCGATGATCCATGTTCTTTCTCGGTCCAAGTAAGTTTTTCATGCCATAGTTTGTAAGTTTTGTTTTATGTTCATAGTTTTCCCATTGTGGGAGTTTTTAATTCATTGGGCACTTTTGGTTTGTTTTGTCACCATGCCAACCCATCAGTTTTCACCTGTTATGTGTTCACGACTCACGCACATATTTAAGCCTGTAGTTGCCAGGCAGTCCGCCTGTCGACATCACCCTCTATCACCTCCCATGTTATCCATACCGATGATCCATGTTCTCTCTCGGTCCAAGTAAGTTTTTCATGCCATAGTTTGTAAGTTTTGTTTTATGTTCATAGTTTTCCCATTGTGGGAGTTTTTAATTCATTGGGCACTTTTGTTTGTTTTGTCACCATGCCAACCCATCAGTTTTCACCTGTTATGTGTTCACGACTCACGCACATATTTAAGCCTGTAGTTGCCAGGCAGTCAGCCTGGCGACATCACCCTCTATCACCTCCCATGTTATCCATGCCGGGTATCCATGTTCTTTCTCGGTCCAAGTAAGTTTTTCATGCCATAGTTTGTAAGTTTTTTTTTATGTTCATAGTTTTCCCATTGTGGGAGTTTTTAATTCATTGGGCACTTTTGTTTGTTTTGTCACCATGCCAACCCATCAGTTTCCACCTGTTATGTGTTCACGACTCACGCACATGTTTAAGCCTGTAGTTGCCAGGCAGTCCGCCTGGCGACATCACCCTCTATCACCTCCCATGTTATCCATGCCGATGATCCATGTTCTCTCTCGGTCCAAGTAAGTTTTTCATGCCATAGTTTGTAAGTTTTGTTTTATGTTCATAGTTTTCCCATTGTGGGAGTTTTTAATTCATTGGGCACTTTTGTTTGTTTTGTCACCATGCCAACCCATCAGTTTCCACCTGTTATGTGTTCACGACTCACGCACATGTTTAAGCCTGTAGTTGCCAGGCAGTCCGCCTGGCGACATCACCCTCTATCACCTCCCATGTTATCCATACCGATGATCCATGTTCTTTCTCGGTCCAAGTAAGGTTTTCATGCCATAGTTTGTAAGTTTTGTTTTATGTTCATAGTTCTCCCATTGTGGGAGTTTTTAATTCATTGGGCACTTTTGTTTGTTTTGTCACCATGCCAACCCATCAGTTTTCACCTGTTATGTGTTCACGACTCACGCACATGTTTAAGCCTGTAGTTGCCAGGCAGTCCGCCTGGCGACATCACCCTCTATCACCTCCCATGTTATCCATACCGATGATCCATGTTCTTTCTCGGTCCAAGTAAGTTTTTCATGCCATAGTTTGTAAGTTTTGTTTTATGTTCATAGTTTTCCCATTGTGGGAGTTTTTAATTCATTGGGCACTTTTGGTTTGTTTTGTCACCATGCCAACCCATCAGTTTTCACCTGTTATGTGTTCACGACTCACGCACATATTTAAGCCTGTAGTTGCCAGGCAGTCCGCCTGTCGACATCACCCTCTATCACCTCCCATGTTATCCATACCGATGATCCATGTTCTCTCTCGGTCCAAGTAAGTTTTTCATGCCATAGTTTGTAAGTTTTGTTTTATGTTCATAGTTTTCCCATTGTGGGAGTTTTTAATTCATTGGGCACTTTTGTTTGTTTTGTCACCATGCCAACCCATCAGTTTTCACCTGTTATGTGTTCACGACTCACGCACATATTTAAGCCTGTAGTTGCCAGGCAGTCAGCCTGGCGACATCACCCTCTATCACCTCCCATGTTATCCATGCCGGGTATCCATGTTCTTTCTCGGTCCAAGTAAGTTTTTCATGCCATAGTTTGTAAGTTTTTTTTTATGTTCATAGTTTTCCCATTGTGGGAGTTTTTAATTCATTGGGCACTTTTGTTTGTTTTGTCACCATGCCAACCCATCAGTTTCCACCTGTTATGTGTTCACGACTCACGCACATGTTTAAGCCTGTAGTTGCCAGGCAGTCCGCCTGGCGACATCACCCTCTATCACCTCCCATGTTATCCATACCGATGATCCATGTTCTTTCTCGGTCCAAGTAAGTTTTTCATGCCATAGTTTGTAAGTTGAGTTTTATGTTCATAGTTCTCTCATTGTGAGAGTTTTTAATTCATTGGGCACTTTTGTTTGTTTTGTCACCATGCCAACCCATCAGTTTTCACCTGTTATGTGTTCACGACTCACGCACATATTTAAGCCTGTAGTTGCCAGGCAGTCCGCCTGGCGACATCACCCTCTATCACCTCCCATGTTATCCATGCCGATGATCCATGTTCTTTCTCGGTCCAAGTAAGTTTTTCATGCCATAGTTTGTAAGTTGAGTTTTTATGTTCATAGTTCTCCCATAGTGAGAGTTTTTGTTTTCATAGCCAAGTTTTGTACCTCCTCTGAGAGCGCCTTTTGTTTATACCCTTTGTTTTGTTTGTACTTTTTGAGTTAAAATTAAAAGATGTCATTACCTTCAAGCTATGTCCAGTCGTTTTGCACCACGGGAAAACAAAACCACACCAAAACAAAAGTCCTCGCCTTGACACAATCAAAGTCAAGTGAAGGAGAGTTGCTGAGAAAACTGCGTAGGGAACAAGTCCTAAAAAGAGAATCCCAGGATTACTATTCCACACATGTACTGAACAACCAGATTCAAACTCATTAGACTTTTTTCTATTTACTCACTCTCTATCCGCCCCAGTTGTACTAAAAATACCATGGCCTGCCTTACTTTGCACCGTTCTGTCATTGTCTTGGCACAGCAGGGCTTTGTGTTGAGTTGTTGTGGAAGGGACAAAGTACAAGTAAGTAAAAGCACTGTTAGAGTCCAATATCATTCATCTTATTTGTCTGGGCTTGCATTGTTACATTTTTCATGTCAAGTAAAACTGCACTTCTGTTGGCGGGCCTTCTTGTCTAATTAGCCCTGAGCTGTTTGTTTGCAGTTTATATCGTATTTTCCGGACTATAAAGCATATTTTAAAATCCTTCTTTTTTTTCTCTAAACTCGACAGTGCCCCTTATAACCTGGTGCGCTTAATGTTCGGAATAATTCTGGTTGTGCTTACTAACCTCGAAGCAATTCTAATTGGTACATGGTGTAATGATAAGTGTGACCGGTAGATGGCAGTCAAGCATAAGAAATGCGTGTAGACTGCAATATGATTCAAGTAAACAACACCAATATTTCATATGTTCCATTGAAAATAAAGAACATTACACAGTTCTGCAACTGCCGGTTATTATGAAAGTCGAGTACCGTATTTTTCGGACTATAAAGCGCACTTAAAATCCTTTCATTGTCTCAAAACTTGACATTGCGCCTTATAACCTGGTGCGCTTAATGTTCGGAATAATTCTGGTTGTGCTTACTAACCTCGAAGCAATTTTAATTGGTACATGGTGTAATGATAAGTGTGACCAGTAGATGGCAGTCAAACATAAGAGATACATGTAGACTGCAATATGAATCAAGTAAACAACACCGACATTTTATATGTTCCATTGAAAATAAAGACCATTACACAGACCTGCAACTGCCGGTTATTATAACAGTCGAGTACCGTATTTTTCGGACTATAAAGCGCACTTAAAATCCTTTTATTGTCTCAAAACTCGACAGTGCGCCTTATAACCCGGTGCGCCTAATGTACGGAATACTTCTGGTTTTACTTACCGACCTCGAAGCAATTTTATTTGGTACATGGTGTAATGATAAGTGTGACCAGTAGATGGCAATCAAACATAAGAGATACGTGTAGACTGCAATATGACTCAAGTAAACAACACCGACATTTTATATGATCCATTGAAAATAAAGACCATTACACAGACCTGCAACTGCCGGTTATTATAAAAGTCGTGTACCGTATTTTTCGGACTATAAAGCGCACTTAAAATCCTTTCATTGTCTCAAAACTTGACAGTGCGCCTTATAACCTGGTGCGCTTAATGTTCGGTATAATTCTGGTTGTGCTTACTAACCTCGAAGCAATTTTAATTGGTACATGGTGTAATGATAAGTGTGACCAGTAGATGGCAGTCAAGCATAAGAGATGCGTGTGGACTGCAATATGATTCCAGTAAACAACACCAATATTTCATATGTTCCATTGAAAATAAAGAACATTACACAGTTCTGCAACTGCCGGTTATTATGAAAGTCGAGTACCGTATTTTTCGGACTATAAATCGCACTTAAAATCCTTTTATTGTCTCAAAACTCGACAGTGCACCTTATAATCTGGTGCACCTAATGTACGGAATACTTCTGGTTTTGCTTACCGACCTCGGAGCAATTTTATTTGATACATGGTGTAATGATAAGTGTGACTAGTAGATGGCAGTCAAACATAAGAGATATGTGTAGACTGCAAGATGACTCAAGTAAACACCAATATTTCATATGTTCCATTAAAAATAAAGAACATTACACAGACCTGCAACTGCCAGTTATTATAAAAGTCGAGTACCGTATTTTTCGGACTATAAAGCGCACTTAAAATCCTTTTATTGTCTCAAAACTCGACAGTGCACCTTATTACCCGGTGCGCCTAATGTACGGAATACTTCTGGTTTTACTTACCGACCTCGAAGCAATTTTAATTGGTACATGGTGTAATGATAAGTGTGACCAGTAGATGGCAGTCAAGCATAAGAGATACGTGTAGACTGCAATATGATTCAAGTAAACAACACCAATATTTTATATGTTCCATTGAAAATAAAGAACATTACACAGTTCTGCAACTGCCGGTTATTATGAAAGTCGAGTACCGTATTTTTCGGACTATAAAGCGCACTTAAAATCCTTTTATTGTCTCAAAACTCGACAGTGCGCCTTATAACCCGGTGCGCCTAATGTACGGAATACTTCTGGTTTTACTTACCGACCTCGAAGCAATTTTATTTGGTACATGGTGTAATGATAAGTGTGACCAGTAGATGGCAATCAAACATAAGAGATACGTGTAGACTGCAATATGACTCAAGTAAACAACCCCGACATTTTATATGATCCATTGAAAATAAAGACCATTACACAGACCTGCAACTGCCGGTTATTATAACAGTCGAGTACCGTATTTTTCGGACTATATGGCGCACTTAAAATCATTTCATTGTCTCAAAACTCGACAGTGCGCCTTATAACCCGGTGCGCCTAATGTTCGAAATAATTCTGGTTGTGCTTACCGACCTCGAAGCAATTTTAATTGGTACATTGTATAATGATAAGTGTGACCAGTAGATGGCAGTCAAGCATAAGAGATACCTGTAGACTGCAATTTGAGTCAAGTAAACAACACCAATATTTCATATGTTCCATTGAATATAAAGAACATTATACATACCTGCAACTGCCGGTTATTATAAAAGTCGAGTACCGTATTTTTCGGACTATAAAGCGCACTTAAAATCCTTTTATTGTCTCAAAACTCGACAGTGCGCCTTATAACCTGGTGCGTCTAATGTACGGAATACTATTGGTTTTGCTTACCGACTTCAAAGCAATTTTTTTTGATACATGGTGTAATGATAAGTGTGACCAGTAGGTGGCAGTCAAACATAAGAGATATGCGTAGACTGCAATATGATTCAAGTAAACAACACCAACATTTTATATGTTCCATTGAAAATATAGAACATTACACATGTCGCTCAAAAATCTATTAAAATGTTTCAGTACGACTTTGGTAAGCACTTGTGGACGACGTGGTGCGGTTGGGAGAGTGGTCTTGCTAGCAGTCTGAGGGTTCCTGGTTCAATCTCCACCTTCTACCAACTTTGTCACATCTGTTGTGTCCTTGAGCAAGACACGTCACTGATGGGTCGTGGTTAGGGCCTTGCATGGCAGCTCCCGCCATGGGTGTGTGAATGGGTGAATGTGGAAATAGTGTATAAGCGCTTTGAGTATTTTGAAGGTAGAAAAGCGCTATACAAGTATAACCCATATCTTAACCGCACTGCTTGATGGATTGTACTGTGCTTCAGCATACAAATATTATAATTGTGTGTATAGGGTAAGACGTTATCTGGCGTTTGGTTTCACAATATTATACAAAAACAACTTTTCTTACCTTCTGGTACCTGCTGATCTGTATTTGGAGTCTGCATGAATCCTGAAAAATTGCTCGCGTCCGCTTTTGTAGTCTGTGCGGACCCCGTAGTTGATTAGCTTCTTCTTTTTCTCTATGTTCTTGTTATGGGACATTCATCCTCCGCTGTTAAACTTTCTAACATTAAGTAGTGTGAAGTTCTTACTTATAGCTGTCAGTAAACTTGCCATGAAAGCACTAAAACATACCAGTTTAGTGAGTTTACATTATTCACTCAGGTAACTTTAGTTATTAGAGTTCCGGTCGTTTTTTTACGGGACACATTTCCGGCGTTGTTATTGCACTAGTGAGCCAAAGATCAGGAGATGCTGCTCCATTATTGATTGAAGTAAAGTCTGAATGTCATTAAAACAGTTAGCTCCATCTTTTGACACTTCTTCCACTCCCGTCCTTGCACGCTACACCGCTACAACAAAGATGACGGGGAGAAGACGCTGCCGAATGTGAGCCACGTAAATAAGACCACCCACAAAACAGCGCATCCGGACTGTCAGAAAGTGGCTTGAAGATGATCTGTAAAACATAATCCATGCAAAATTTTGACCAAACAACCACCATTACATGATATGTAGACCACAAGGAAATGTTTTAAATTGACAAAAAATATATATATATAATTTGACTCCTTTTATGCGCCTTATATATGAAAAAAGATTGGATGTATACCATTCATCGGCAGTAGGTCTTATAATCCGGTGCGCCCTATGGTCCGGACAATACGGTATTTTTTTCTATGCCACTATGTATGTAATCCAACTTTGGGTTTTGTAAGGTCATATTGCGTCTAAACTCAACAAGATTGAATCTAATCCACCTCTTTTTCCCCAAATAAAAATCAATGAGACAACCGTTATGGTACGGAATCGAAAGTGGACTCGGAAACCGGAAACATTCTTTTCAATTCTCATCCCTATCCCCAAGCATTACGATCTTGGCACTCCTACAGTTGTGGTCAAAAATGTTCACACACTTGTAAAGAACATAATGTCATGGCTAAAGTTGGCTAAAAAATTTCGCTTTTTTGTATTAAAGTGGGAATAGCAATCTTACTGTTGATTTTAGCCGGGGGTTCTCGTAGGATGAAATATAGGTCTAACTGAGACCTCCGTAGTGGTTTTGGTTTCATGTTTTTACGACATTCCTACTGAAAGTTACAGACTGTTTTATCTGTGTTTTCTTCCTCGGGGGTGTAGATCCCAATTTTGAAAAAAAGCGACATTTTATAGCTAACTTTTTTATTGAAGTGTTAATAGCAAACTTCCTGTTGATTTTAGCCGGGGGATCTTGGTGGATGAAATATAGGTCTAACTGAGACCTGCGTAATGGTTTTTGTTTCATGTTTCTACGACGTTCCTACTGGAAGTTACATACAGTTTTATCTGTGTTTTCTTCCTAAGGGGGTGCTAGAGCGCAATTTTGAGTTTTGGGGTTGGGTTTTTTAATTAAATCGCAATTTTCGCCAGTCCTGATGTGTGTGTCAAATTTGGTGAGTTTTGAAGCATGTTAAGGGGGTGAAATTACAGCTCAAAGAGGCGGCGGAATAATAACAAAGAATACAGTGGGGCAAAAAAGTATTTAGTCAGCCACCGATTGTGCAAGTTCTCCTACTTAAAATGATGACAGAGGTCTGTAATTTTCATCATAGGTACACTTCAACTGTGAGAGACAGAATGTGAAAAAAAAAATCCAGGAATTTTAAAGAATTTATTTGTAAATTATGGTGGAAAATAAGTATTTGGTCAACCATTCAAAGCTCTCACTGATGGAAGGAGGTTTTGGCTCAAAATCTCACGATACATGGCCCCATTCATTCTTTCCTTAACACGGATCAATCGTCCTGTCCCCTTAACAGAAAAACAGCCCCAAAGCATGATGTTTCCACCCCCATGATTCACAGTAGGTATGGTGTTCTCGGGATGCAACTCAGTATTCTTCTTCCTCCAAACACAACGAGTTGAGTTTACACCAAAAAGGTCTATTTTGGTTTCATCTGACCACAAGACATTGTCCCAATCATCCATGTATCCATTTTGGTATAAACTCAACTCGTCGTGTTTGGAGGAAGAAGAATACTGAGTTGCATCCCAAGAACACCACACCTACTGTGAAGCATGGGGGTGGAAACATCATGCTTTGGGGCTGTTTTTCTGGACGATTGATCCGTGTTAAGGAAAGAATGAATGGGGCCATGTGTCGTGAGATTTTGAGCCAAAACCTCCTTCCATCAGTGAGATCTTTGCATGGTTGACCAAATACTTATTTTCCACCATAATTTAAAAGTAAATTCTTTAAAATTCCTACAATGTGAATTCCCCGATTTTTTTTGTCACATTCTGTCTCTCACAGTTGAAGTGTACCTACGATGAAAATTACAGACCTCTGTCATCATTTTAAGTGGGAGAACTTGCACAATCGGCGGCTGACTAAATACGTTTTTGCCCCACTGTGTATATATATATATATATATATATATATATATATATATATATATATATATATATATATATATATATATAATTTTTTATTTATTTTTTAATATTTTTTACTTTTAGGGCTCCACTCAAGTTTGATCCTGGGGCTCAGAATGGTCTCAGTCATAGAAATTTAAAAAATAGGTCATGCATTAATATATTTGTTGTTTTGTTTGTTTTTTTCCCATTTAATGCTTGAGTCTCTAAATCAGTGGTTCTCAAACGTTTTTTTTACCAACTCAGGAAAAAAATGTGGCTCTCTGAGTTCCACCATACCAGTAAAATACAGTAGCAAAGTATACCTAAGAACTCATTAAGATCAAGGCTGAGGTTTTATTTAACAAGTATATTTAATATGTTTGACATTACATACACAGTTAGATCAGTAACACTGTATTTGAAAAAAAAAAAAAAAAAGAAAACAAAGAAAATAAAACGGTATACTTTACTGAAGGAGAGTGGACCACAGTTTAAGAATCACTGCTCTTAATCAACTTTAGGTGTCTTTGTCGAAAAGAAGTTGTTGCTTTTTTTTAATGTTTTTTTCACTTTTTGTCAAAACCCAGATTTTTATGATAAAACTCCAAAAGTATGTAATGTTGCCCCGCCCCCCAAAAAATTCAAAGTAGTATATTTGGTGTGAAGTACTAATTAATAACAATATTGATTTTAATTTATTATTATTTTTCGAGCAATGACATTTAAAAAACTGAGTCTAACATTCTTGGGGATCGAAAAAGGGTCCCACTCATGAAATCATTTAAATTAGGTCATACATGGTTTTTTTTGTTTTGTTTTTTTTAAATTTCCACACTTACTTGCACAATCGGTGGCTGACTAAATACTTTTTTTGCCCCCACTGTAATAATAATAAAACCTTAGAAATTCAATAGGGTCCTCGGTCCCTAATTACTTCTTAGACGTAATTTACCCAACCCTTGTCCACCACTCCCGTGATGTTGCCGTACAAACCTGTGGAGCTCACCGGCACCATTGTGCTTCCCTGCACCTAGTTACTGAATAATTTAACAAAGTAAATGTTTAACATGTTTTTGCAAGCTCCTGCTGTGGCGCTGCGAGGAGCCGCTGTTTACTTGTCTCGGGGAAACACTTTGCTTCGACAATGGTGTGTTTCCATTGGAGACCACCACGTCGGCGGCCCATCCAACCAAAACCCCGATTTTATTTTTTTCCTTCTTTTTTCCACAATCACGGTGCTCTGCAAAGCAAATGTATCAAATTCCCCAGTTATAAGTTGTTTATCAGGGCTGTTTGTTTTGACCTAAGCTGTATTTGCAGATCCCTAAAGACCGACTCCTCCCATCCACAGACCTGTTTACACGACGCCTACCTCTAAAGTCGCAGAGGATATTGGCTGATCATTCCACCTGGTTAATATTAAACGGTGCTTGCAAGGAGATGTTTGTTCGTAAACACAAAACCTCCTCTTGTTGTTTACCGTCGCCATGGCAGCAATCAACTGGTTCAACAAAACCGATGTTTTGCGAGCGTTTGTACCCCCCCTCATGCCTGCGTGTTGTGTTTGCTGCGTCGAAGTGAGGGTTGTACTGCAATCGGTATTTAGGGATTTGCTGCACATTAGTCATAGCAGTCCGGATATACGCTTTGTGTCGCAACTTTGTTTGTGCGGAGGAGTTAAGTCAACTTTGGCAGGACATCTTGCTGACGGAACCAAAGAATGCAAGCAGTCAGAGGGATATTGTTACACATAAAGTTGTTTTGCATATGAATCATAGAAGTAGCAAAACTGTTTCTTCATGGTATTAGGCCACGTTCTCGGGATGTAACGGTTACCGGTACACAAAAATTTCGGTTCGGTACGTAGCTCGGTTTAGAGGTCACGGTTCGGTTCATTTTCGGTACTGTAAGAAAACATCAAAATACACATTTTTGGGTTATCAATCAATCAATCAATGTTTATTTATATAGCCCCAAATCACAAATGTCTCAAAGGACTGCACAAATCATTAAGACTACAACATCCTCGGAAGAACCCACAAAAGGGCAAGGAAAACTCACACCCAGTGGGCAGGGAGAATTCACATTCAGTGGGACGCCAGCGACAATGCTGACTATGAGAAACCTTGGAGAGGACCTCAGATGTGGGCAACCCCCCCCCTCTAGGGGACCGAAAGCAATGGATGTCGAGCGGGTCCAACATGATACTGTGAAAGTTCAATCCATAGTGGCTCCAAGACAGCAGCGAGAGTCCCGTCCACAGGAAACCATCTGAAGCGGATCAGCAGCGTAGAGATGTCCCCAACCGATACCGTTATTTATTTACCAAATTTGTAAACAATGGCATAACAGACATATACACACAGGGTCCATTGCCAAGGTTAATGTGGTCCACATAGAAACTAAATAAGATAACAAAACCTTTCTACATATATAGTGCTTTTTTTGATTGATCGATTGAGACTTGTATTAGTAGATTGCACAGTAAAGTACATATTCCTTACAATTGACCATTGAATGGTAACACCCCAATAAGTTTTTCAACTTGTTTAAGTCGGGGTCCATGTTCATCAACACCAACACACACCCCTCTAACTTGGCAGTAAGAGGATATATGAGCTTATTATTTTTCCACCATAGAAGTGGGTCAAAATCAAGTTTTTAATGCATGGGTGTCAAACTCTGGCCCGCAGGCAGTGCCTTAAATGCATGCCCCCAATATAGTTGTCCAGTTGGAAATCGGTAGAAATTCGGGAGAATGGTTGCCCCGGGAGATTTCCGGGAGGGGCACTGAACTTCGGGAGTCTACCGGGAAAATTAGGAGGGTTGGCAAGTATGAGTATTAGCGGTGAATGCGGTATTACAGCGGCACCGACGCTGTATAACACCGGCGGGCCAGCTCTAATGCTAAATTGATATTGCCTCAAGGGCCAAAATAAATTACACGGCGGGCCAGATCCGGCCCGCGGGCCAGAGTTTGACACCCATGCATTAAACAATGTAACAAGGTTTTCCAAAATAAATCAACTCAAGTTATGGGAAAAAAAATGCCAAAATGGCACTGCCATATTTATTATTGAAGTCACAAAGTGCATTATTTTTTTAACATGCCTCCAAAAAGCAGCTTGGAATTTGGGAAATGCTCTCCCTGACAGAGCATGAGGAGGTTGAGGTGGGGGGGGTTAGCGGGGTGTGTATATTGTTGCGTCCCAGAAGAGTTAGTGCTGCAAGGGGTTCTGGTTATGTGTTGTGTTGTGTTTATACTTTTGTTTAAACTTGGCAAACTCATCCCGTGGGCCGTATAAAACCTGTTGGTGGGCCTGATGTGGCCCACAGGCATTATGTTTGCCACCCCTGACGTAAAAAGACGAGACTTTAACAGAAAGGCATCATATATCCATTTCCCCATCCATCCATTTTCTACCGCTTATTCCCTTCGGGGATGCGGGGGGCGCTGGAGCCTATCTCAGCTACAATCGGGCGGAAGGCATGGTACACCCAGGACAAGTTGCCACCTCATCGCAGGGCCGCATCATACATTATATAGGGTTTTATGGTATACCAGTATAGTACCGCAATTCTAATAAATCATTTTTGGTACGACACCGTCTCTAAAACGTACCGTTCCCGCGCCCGCGTCGAAGTCACGTCATATGACATTGCTGGTTTACGAGTAGAGGAGCATGTTCGGCAGCGCACAATCACAGAGTACTTACAAGCAGACACGGTGTGTAGACAGAAAAGGGAGAACGGACGCATTTTGGCTTAAAAACTAAAGATACAGATAAAGTTTTAACACTGAAACTTCCAAGAGATGCTTTAAGAAAGGGGTAGGGAACCTATGGCTCTAGAGCCACATGTGGCTCTTTTGATGACTGCATCTGGCTCTCGGATAAATCTGAGATGACGTTGCTTAACACGATAAGTAATGAATAATTCCACTTGTAATCACAGTGTTAAAAATAATGTTCAAAATATACAACAATATCATGCATTTTTAATCCATCCATCCGTTTTTCTACCACACCTGTTCAAGAAGTTGCATCCATGGTAAGAAGTTATTTATTTATTATTGGTTAGTGCGGGGCTTGCCCTCCTGGGGGTTCTTCAGACCCCCAAGCACTGACATGAGAGCCTGTTTCAGGGTTACAATATTGTTTTATTTTTCAATAAGTCTCTCAGTTGCTTTCCAGCAATTGTATTTCCAGCCCCGACCCAGTCTCTCCTCCTGGCTGCTGCTTATAACAGAGCGACAGGTGATTAGATAACAAGGCCCAGGTGGGCCGTCTACGCACATGTCGCTGCAGGCCCGCAGGCCACGCCCCCTCCACAGTTAGCTTCAGAATAACAATGTTATTCCAAAGAATAAGAGACCTATTATACTCTAGAAATGTTGGTCTTGCTTAAAAATGCACGTGTTTAGTTGTGTTCAGTGTTCAAAAAAATATTATATGGCTCTTACGGAAATATATTTTAAAATATTTGGCTTTTTGGCTCTCTCCGCCAAAAATGTTCCCCACCCCTGCTTTAAGACATGGCTAGCTACCTAGCGGATAATGTCCATCCGCCCTCGGCCGTGTTTTAACTACTTCTAAATCACTAATCCTTGTCTCCATGGCGACAAATAAAGTAAGTTCCTTACAAGTATCATCCCTGCAGGACGAGGAATAGCGAAACTTGCTTCACTACAGACAGTAGCTCACCGGCTTTAAAATGTTAACAAACGCCATTGGTGGATCTACACCTAACATCCACTGTAATGATATCAAGTACAGGCACGCATGTAGTTGATACTACTATGATTACGTCAATATTTTTTGGCATCAAAAATGTATATTATGTTTATAAACTCCGGAAATATGTCCCTGAACACATGAGGAAATTGCATGATCCTGTAACTACTTGGTATCGAATTGAAACCCATTTTTGAGGTATCATCCAAAACTAATGTAAAGTATCCAAACAGAATAAGTGATTCTTACATTTTAATAGAAGAAAAGAGAAAGCCAGCAGATATTAACAGTAAATGTTATGGCTAATTCCTGAATGCGGGGTTTCTGCGGATCATTAAAAAGCATTAAATGGAGTTTGCAGAAGTTTTGGCCTTAAATGGCATCACAAATCAATAAATTCAATGTCAAAAGACAAGGTTTGAACACCAAAGATTATCTTTGTTCAGTCCGTGGTTTATGAATGGTAACGTTTGTAAATCGAGTTTTCACCGTATTTGCTACTGTAATTCTACAGAATGCTCAAAGCTCACTCCGCTTACCTTCAGTCCTGTTACTCAAATGAGTCATATTTAGTTTAGAAATCTTTTTAAAAATCAAATCATGCTGATGAGATGAGCCAATACACATTTTTAGGTGTACATTATCATATTTAAAATAAAAAAAAGACAATATTAGATGTTTCATTCAAGAGTTACTGCAAGTAAATGGCTCAAATATGACAACATTAACGTATTTTTCCAATATAAGGCACACTTAAAATCCTTTCATTTTCTCAAAAATCGACAATGCGCCTTATGATCCTGTAACCACTTGGTATCGGATTGATACCCAAATTTGTGGTTTCATCCAAAATTAATTTAACGCATCCAAACAACAAAAGAATAAGTGATTATTACATTTTAACAGAAGTGTAAAGAGAAAGTAATCAGATATTAACAGTAAATGAACAAATAGTTTAATGATTCATTTTCAACCGCTTGTCCTTAATAATCTTGACAAAATAATAGAACGGAAATTGCCACAATATGTTACTGCATATGTCAGCAGACTAATTAGGAGCCTTTGTTTACTTACTAATAAAAGACAAGTTGTCTTGTATGTTCACTATTTTATTTAAAGGCCTACTGAAATGAGATTTTCTTATTTAAACGGGGATAGCAGGTCCATTCTATGTGTCATACTTGATCATTTCCCGATATTGCCATATTTTTGCTGAAAGGATTTAGTAGAGAACATCGACGATAAAGTTCGCAACTTTTGGTCGCTTATAAAAAAGCCTTGCCTGTACCGGAAGTAGCAGACGATGTGCGCGTGATGTCACGGGTTGTAGAGTTCCTCACATCCTCACATTGTTTATAATCATCAGCAGCAAAAGCAAGAGCGATTCGGACCGAGAAATTTCCCCATTAATTTGAGCGAGGATGGAATATTCGTGGATGAGGAAAGTTAGAGTGAAGCACTAGGAAAAAAAGAAGAAAAAAAGGCGACGGCAGTCGGAGCGATTCAGATGTTATTAGACACTTTTACTAAGATATTTCTGGAAAATCCCTTATGTGCTTATCGTGTTACTAGTGTTTGAGTGAGATTATAAAGTCATACCTGAAAGTCGGAGGGCTGCGGTGACCGCCAGTGTCTCTGGGGGAAGCCATATAGAGGAGCCAAGAAAGTCACAGCTGCCTCTTTGACAGCTGCTGCAAGAGGACGCAAGCTCCGCTCAAGTCTCCGGTAAGAGCCGACCTAATATCACAATTTTCTCATCCAAAAACTTGCCGGTTGACATGTGGTTGAGAAACATGTTCGCTTGACCGCTCTGTTCCATATTAAAGCTTCGCAACAAAGAAAGAAACACCGGCTGTGTTTTGGTTGCTAAAGGCGGCTGCAATCCCCCAACAGCATTCTTCTTTGACGTCTCCATTATTCATTGAACAAATTGCAACAGGTTCAGTAACACAGATGTCCAAAATAATGTGTAATTATGCCATTAAAGCAGACTACTTTTAGCCGGGATAAAATGTCCGCTCCAACCAATAACGTCACAAGCACGCATCAACATTCCGCGACGTTTTCAACAGGATACCACGTGGGAAATTTAAAATTGCAATTTAGTAAACTAAAAAGGCCGTATTGGCATGTGTTGCAATGTTAATATTTCATCATTGATGTATAAACTATCAGACTGCGTGGTCGCTAGTAGTGGCTTTCAGTAGGCCTTTAAGGACTTGACTGCAAGAATAAACATATGTTTGTTAGTTAAATAAAGCCAATAATGCAATTTTTTGTGGTACCCTTTATTTAGAAAAGTACCAAAATAATTTTAGTACCGGTACCAAAATATTGGTGTCGTTACAACACGAGTTTAGTGAAGCATCCGCTGGAAATTGGAGCTCATTCTGCCACCGCCATCATCCACTGATCAACATTGATCTTTCAACCAATGCACACAAAAGAGAGAAAGACAATTGCCGACGTTTCTCTCTCTAAAAACATGGAGCCAAAATACAGTAAAAAAAAAAAAAAAAACCCCGGAGAAATCAAAAACCTTGAGAAACATCCTTGTTGTTCCAGGTTTTAAAACAGGCCGTTGTGTTGTCTAGACCCAGCTGAACCTAAAAAAACCTCCGAAGTGAACGAGTCCTCTTTTGTGTCTCCTTATCTTGCGGGAGAGAGTTGTTGTGCTCTTGTTGTGTGCCTGTGTAAACATGGATTGTGTGAGAACCGGCTGAATCCCAGCAGATGGCTGCCGGGGCTCCACTGTCATGAGCATTAAGGGGGGACAAAAACAACAACACAACATCGAGGAGGGTCAAAGCACAGCTGTGCAGGTTCAAACCCTACCTTGACTTGACTGCCAACCTTCTTTTGAGCATTACAATTCCCAACAGCCGTGACCGGGGATTGGATTTCTCGAAAGTGGCTGATGGCGGTTGAATAAAGTCCGGACCATAACCGATCTTCGCGTTCGGCCTTGTTTTTCGTCAGGTGGGAGATGAACCTGGTGCTTGTTTGCCAAATGCCGGGCGCTGGAAGACAAACATTAGCTTTTGACTTTTCTCTGCAGGCCCTCCGCCTCGTGGTTTTGTGTCATGTCTTGGTGATCTTGGTTAGTTTTATTTTTGGATTTACTCAGTTCCTGTTTTTTCCCCTCCCTGTTTTAGTTTCCATTGCAACCATTGGTTTCACCTGCCTCATTTGTTTGAACGCATGCACCTGTTGTTAATCATGTCACTATTTAAGCCTGTCATTTTCGGTTGGTGGCCTCACAATACGATGGTCCGGAGTAGTCCGGGGTTCAATCCCGGGCTCAGGATTTTTTCGTGTGGAGTTTGCATGTGAAGTGAATTGTGAATTATATTTATATAGCGCTTTTCTCTAGTGACTCAAAGCGCTTTACATAGTGAAACCCAATATCTAAGTGACATTTAAACCAGTGTGGATGGCACTGGGAGCAGGTGGGTAAAGTGCCTTGCCCGAGGGCACAACGGCAGTGACTAGAATGGCGGACGCGGGAATCGAACCTGCAACCCTCAAGTTGCTGGCACGGCCACTCTACCAACCCAGCTATGTCCTTCCCGGGACTGCGGGGTCGGGGTCCACAATAATCAATTCATGGTACAAATATATACTATCAGCAACTTTGATGTTCCATTGAAAATATCGAACATTACTAGGGGTGTAACGGTACACAAACATTTCAGTTCGGTACGTACCTCGGTTTACCTTAAATCCTACTGAATACCTCTTAATCTTCTTCCCTTCATGCGATTTCAAACTATAGAAATCATGTCACTATTTAAGCCTGTCATTTTCGGTTGCTGGCCTCACAATACGATGGTCCTGAGTAGTCCGGGATTTTTCTGTGTGGAGTTTGCATGTGAAGTGAATTGTGAATTATATTTATATAGCGCTTTTCTCTAGTGACTCAAAGCGCTTTACATAGTGAAACCCAATATCTAAGTTACATTTAAACCAGTGTGGGTGGCACTGGGAGCAGGTGGGTAAAGTGCCTTGCCCGAGGACACAACGGCAGTGATTAGAATGGCGGAAGCGGGAATCGAACCTGCAACCCTCAAGTTGCTGGCACGGCCACTCTACCAACCGAGCTATGAAACCCAATATCTAAGTTACATTTAAACCAGTGTGGGTGGCACTGGGAGCAGGTGGGTAAAGTGCCTTGCCCGAGGACACAACGGCAGTGACTAGAATGGCGGAAGCGGGAATCGAACCTGCAACCCTCAAGTTGCTGGCACGGCCACTCTACCAACCCAGCTATGTCCTCCCCGTGACTGCGGGGTCGGGGTCCACAATAATCAATTCATGGTACAAATATATACTATCAGCAACTTTGATGTTCCATTGAAAATATCGAACATTACTAGGGGTGTAACGGTACACAAACATTTCAGTTCGGTACGTACCTCGGTTTACCTTTAAATCCTACTGAATACCTCTTAATCTTCTTCCCTTCATGCGATTTCAAACTATAGAAATCAGCCTCCTCCGTTTTGAAAATGATGACAGGTGAAGTGTCACTCGTCGTGACGTGACGTGTTTGACCCGGTGGAAATTTTAGGCATATACTAATTATTTTGCAAAACGAGTTCGACCCGATCCGTTGTGGAGAAGAAGGAGCTGAGCCGGAAGGCAAAGCTCTCAATTTACCGGTTGATCTACGTTCTCACCCTCACCTATGGTCATGAGCTTTGGGGTCATGACCGAAAGGATAAGATCACGGGTACAAGCGGCCGAAATGAGTTTCCTCTCCCTTAGAGATAGGCTGAGAAGTTCTGTCATCCGGGAGGAACTCAAAGTAAAGCCGCTGCTCCTCCACATTGAGAGGAGCCAGATGAGGTGGTTCGGGCATCTGGTCAGGATGCCACCCGAACGCCTCCCTATGGAGGTGTTTAGGGCACATCCAACCGGTAGAAGACCCAGGACACGTTGGGAAGACTATGTCTCCCGGCTGGCCTGGGAACGCCTCGGGATCCCACGGGAAGAGCTAGACGAAGTGGCTGGGGAGAGGGAAGTCTGGGCTTCCCTGCTTAGGCTGCTGCCCCCGCGACCCGACCTCGGATAAGCGGAAGAAGATGGATGGATGGATGGAGTTTGACCCGGCGGAAATTCTAGACATGCGCTGATAAAAATAATATTTTGCAAAACGAGGTTGACCCGTAGGCAGGCGCATATTATATACCCGGCGGCAATTCAAGGAAATACGGTAAGCACCAAAACTCGATATGATGAAAAAAGGCCTATTGTTCTTTGTACTTGCAGTACAGTATATTTACAGTAGGACATCCTTCCTGTGCTACTGCAACACATGTTGTTGGAAACCTGACCTATAATTACAACTGCATCACAATGTTTATACTGTACTCATGCATGCTAGTGTTTGTTATGATAAGAACAGAACGTTGTTTAAAGCATCATAGCCACCGGCCAAAATGAAAAATACATTGCTTTAAAAAAAAAAAAAAAATGCAGGGCCAACACATAGCAGAGAGACTAAAGCTCCTAGCTGATTGCATTCCTTCCTTTGTGCTTCACACATGAACATTGTTATCAGCACAACTCTCTAATAAGCCTCTCATATCTGCCTGATATATATGATGGATATTGCACATTCTCCATGTTCTGCCCCCCACCTCTTTTTTTTTTTTTTTTTTTTTTTTTTGCTCCTGATATTGCAATTTTGAATGATTCCGTGATAAAATTAATGAGAGCGTAGATTTATGGGTTTCATTTGTTTGTCAATTTAAAAATTAATTGGGTGTTAATTTTAGCTACCCTCTCATCACGGCTGGGTCCACGCATTACTATGCATCCATTGTAGGCCTTTCTGTGCTTGATAGTAATAATAATAATAATAATAGTAGATTTTAATTGTAAAAAATAAAAAAAATAAAAAGCACTTTGCATCGAGCAAACAACCTCAAAGTGCTACAGTGTATTAAAAATAATAATAATATATAAAAATAAAAGCTAGAACAAGTATGCATATACAGTGGGGCAAAAAAGTATTTTGTCAGCCACCGATTGTGCAAGTTCTCCCACTTAAAATGATGACAGAGGTCTGTAATTTTCATCATAGGTACACTTCAACTGTGAGAGACGGAATTAGAAAAATAAATCCAGGAATTCACATTTGTAGGAATTTTAAAGAATTTATTTGTAAATTATGGTGGAAAATAAGTATTTGGTCAAGCATTCAAAGCTCTCACTGATGGAAGGAGGTTTTGGCTCAAAATCTCACGATACATGGCCCCATTCATTCTTTCCTTAACACGGATCAATCGTCCTGTCCCCTGAGCAGAAAAACAGCCCCAAAGCATGATGTTTCCACCCCCATGCTTCACAGTAGGTATGGTGTTCTTGGGCCTATAGTCCGGTGTTGCTAATTTATGGGGAAAAAAAATCCTTAAAATTTAGTAGGTGTGGCTTATATGGGGTAACCCACATCTGCGGTCCTGTCCAAGGTTTCTCATTGTTATCCCACTGGGTTGAGTTTTTCCTTGCCCTGATGTGGGATCTCAGTAAATTTACGAAAACGTCACTGGGGACTTATTGAGTCTGTTTAACTGATTGGAGAGCTGGTTTTGGGTCTATGACGATGACTTCTGTTTTGTTTGATCATCCGTTTTACTGCCCTGTTACAGACACATTTTGTAAATAAACATCCATATAATTTTTTCTGTGTAAATAACCCTTTTTGCAATGTATATCCGTGGCTTATAGTCCGGTGTTGCTAATTTATGAAAAAAAAGTTTGCCCTAAAATTTAGTAGGTGTGGCTTATATGGGGTCACCCACTTTTGCGGTCCTCTCCAAGGTTTCTCATTGTTATCCCACTGGGTTGAGTTTTTCCTTGCCCTGAGCCCTGATGTGGGATCTCAGTAAATTTACGAAAACGTCACTGGGGACTTATTGAGTCTGTTTAACTGATTGGAGAGCTGGTTTTGGGTCTATGACGATGACTCCTGTTTTGTTTGATCATCCGTTTTACTGCCCTGTTACAGACACAGTTTGTAAATAAACATCCATATAATTTTTTCTGTGTAAATAACCCTTTTTGCAATGTATATCCGTGGCTTATAGTCCGGTGTTGCTAATTTATGAAAAAAAAGTTTGCCCTTAAATTTAGTAGGTGTGGCTTATATGGGGTCACCCACTTTTGCGGTGCTCTCCAAGGTTTCTCATCGTCATCCCACTGGGTTGATTTTTTCCTTGCCCTGATGTGGGATCTCAGTAAATTTGCGAAAAAGTCACAGGGGACTTATTGAGTCTGTTTAACTGATTGGAGAGCTGGTTTTGGGTCTATGACGATGACTTCTGTTTTGTTTGATCATCCGTTTTACTGCCCTGTTACAGACACAGTTTGTAAATAAACATCCATATAATTTTTTCTGTGTAAATGTGTAAATAACCCTTTTTGCAATGTATATCCGTGGCTTATAGTCCGGTGTTGCTAATTTATGAAAAAAAAGTTTGCCCTAAAATTTAGTAGGTGTGGCTTATATGGGGTCACCCGCTTTTGCGGTCCTCTCCAAGGTTTCTCATTGTCATCCCACTGGGTTGAGTTTTTCCTTGCCCTGATGTGGGATCTCAGTAAATTTACGAAAACGTCACTGGGGACTTATTGAGTCTGTTTAACTGATTGGAGAGCTGGTTTATGGTCTATGACGATGACTTCTGTTTTGTTTGATCACCCGTTTTACTGCCCTGTTACAGACACAGTTTGTAAATAAACATCCATATAATTTTTTCTGTGTAAATGACTCATTTTGCAATGTATATCCGTGGCTTATAGTCCGGTGTTGCTAATTTATGAAAAAAAAGTTTGCCCTAAAATTTAGTAGGTGTGGCTTATATGGGGTCACCCACTTTTGCGGTCCTCTCCAAGGTTTCTCATTGTTATCCCACTGGGTTGAGTTTTTCCTTGCCCTGAGCCCTGATGTGAGATCTCAGTAAATTTACGAAAACGTCACTGGGGACTTATTGAGTCTGTTTAACTGATTGGAGAGCTGGTTTTGGGTCTATGACGATGACTTCTGTTTTGTTTGATCATCCGTTTTACTGCCCTGTTACAGACACAGTTTGTAAATAAACATCCATATAATTTTTTCTGTGTAAATAACCCTTTTTGCAATGTATATCCGTGGCTTATAGTCCGGTGTTGCTAATTTATGAAAAAAAAGTTTGCCCTTAAATTTAGTAGGTGTGGCTTATATGGGGTCACCCACTTTTGCGGTGCTCTCCAAGGTTTCTCATCGTCATCCCACTGGGTTGATTTTTTCCTTGCCCTGATGTGGTATCTCAGTAAATTTGCGAAAAAGTCACTGGGGACTTATTGAGTCTGTTTAACTGATTGGAGAGCTGGCTTTAGGTCCATGATGATGACTTCTGTTTTGTTTGATCAGCTGTTTTACTGCCCTGTTATAGACACAGTTTGTAAATAAAGATCCGTATAATTCTTTCTGTGTAAATGACTCATTTTGCAATGTATATCGGTGGCTTACAGTCCGGTGTTGCTAATTTATGAAAAAAATAAATAAATAAAAATCATTAAAATTTAGTAGGTGTGGCTTATATGAGGTCACCCACATCTGCGGTCCTCTCCAAAGTTTCTCATTGTCCTCCCACTGGGTTGAGTTTTTCCTTGCTCTGATGTGGGATCTCAGTAAATTTACCAAAAAGTCGCTGGGGACTAATTGAGTCTATTAACTGATCGGAGAGATAGCTTTGGGTCCATGACGATGACTTCTGTTTTGTTTGATCAGCCGTTTTACTGCCCTGTTACAGGCACCGTTTGTAAATAAACATTCATATACTTTTTCTGTGTAAATAACTAATGTTCTAATGTATATCCGCAAAATACAGTCCAGTGTTGCTAATTTATGGAGAAAAAAAAAAAGTTTTTCCTTGAAATTTAGTAGGTGTGGCTTATATGGGGTCACCCACATCTGCGGTCCTGTCCAAAGTTTCTCATTGTCATCCCACTGGGTTGAGTTTTTCCTTGCCCTGATGTGGGATCTCAGTAAATTTGCGAAAAAGTCACTGGGGACTTAATGAATCTGTTTAACTGATTGGAGAGCTAGCTTACGTTTTATGACGATGACTTCTGTTTTGTTTGATCAGCCGATTCACTGCCTTGTTATAGGCACGGTTTGTAAATAAACATTCATGTAATTTGTCTGTGTAAATGACTCATTATGCAATGTATATCCGTGGCTTATAGTCCGGTGTTGCTAATTTATGAATAAAAAAATATTTTCCCTCAAATTTAGTAGGTGTGGCTTATATGGGGTCACCAACTTCTGCAGTCCTCTCCAAGTTGACCGCAGAATGTTTTCCCTAATATTTTGTTGGTGTGGCTTATATACCAGTGTTCTATAAATTCTGGAAAATACAGTAGTCAACACATATCTCAAATGCTGTATTTTGTTTTACATGCTTATTGTCGGGCTTCACGGTGGCAGAGGGGTTAGTGCGTCTGCCTCACAATACGAAGGTCTTGCTGTCCTGGGTTCAAATCCAGGCTCGGGATCTTTCTGTGTGGAGTTTGCATGTTCTCCCCGTGAATGCGTGGTACTCCAGCTTCCTCCCACTTCCAAAGACATGCACCTGGGGATAGGTTGATTGGCAACACTAAATTGGCCCTAGTGTGTGAATGTGAGTGTGAATGTTGTCTGTCTATCTGTGTTGGCCCGGCGATGAGGTGGCCACTTGTCCAGGGTGTACCCCGCCTTCCGCCCGATTGTAGCTGAGATAGGCGCCAGCGCCCCCCGCGGCCCCGAAAGGGAATAAGCGGTAGAAAATGGATGGATGGATGCTTATTGTCTATTTGGTGTCCGAGGGAGAGAACTAGAATTTGTTAGCCTACAGATGGACTTGTTGTTGGATTCCTTTTACTCAGGCCTTGTTTAGAAAATCACATTATGGAGGGAGTGTCCGACTGGAGTGGCGAGCTGGGTCAACATCTGTTTAGGGAGACTAAGAGGTGGGGGTCTGTTTTAGTCCCGGCCTAGAAAACGGGGGACTGGGTCACATGACTCTTGGGTTCTTGCGAGATGGGTTCCACGGACTGGTTGATGTCCGTATGTATACATAAGATACATCAGGTATATTTACTTTGTTCAGTATCCGAGATACCGACCTGAGACGCCTGCCAATACCATGACCTAAAAACAAAAAAAAGTGCTATTTATTTTTTTAATAATGCGATGTGGAGATTATTTTCCCACCTATCATTTTCAAATATTCCCCCTGACAAGTTATCCACCTCAATTTCCCGTCTTGTCAGTTTGAGTGGGTGTCCCACCGGTGTCGAGACATGTCTGCATCTTGTTTGGACTGCGGCTCCAGAGACGCCTCGTCCGAGCCCTCCCATCGCACGCCTTCAATGCAACCCCCCCCCCCCCTGGATCTGCATTTAGTTCCATTCTCCCCTTGACTTCATGATGAGTGCTTTAAAGGCGTTCATTCTGCTTCATATAAATAATTAATCGGGCTAGTTAATTTGCTTCTGCCCGACTTGGTCAGCTTCATTAACCCTAAATTGGGAGGATGTGTCAGTTGCACCCGTGCGACCAACGCTGTAAATCATCCGACTGATTGGAAGAGCAGAGGGACCGAGTCCTCAATTCTTAGCAAATAGTTGTGACTTGATGCTTGGTTTTCTATTTATTGCAAGCAGAATGGCGTGGATTATACAAAAAAAAAAAATGCATACATATTTTATTCATCCATCCATCCATCCATTTTCTACCGCTTATTCCCTTTCGGGGTCGCGGGGGGCGCTGGCGCCTATCTCAGCTACAATCGGGCGGAAGGCGGGGTACACCCTGGACAAGTCGCCACCTCATCGCAGGGCCAACACAGATAGACAGACAACATTCACACTCACATTTTCACACTAGGGCCAATTTAGTGTTGCCAATCAACCTATCCCCAGGTGCATGTCTTTGGAGGTGGGAGGAAGCTGGAGTACCCGGAGGGAACCCACGCATTCACGGGGAGAACATGCAAACTCCACACAGAAAGATCCCGAGCCTGGATTTGAACCCAGGACTGCAGGACCTTCGTATTGTGAGGCAGACGCACTAACCCCTCTGCCACCGTGAAGCCCATAAATGATGAAAAAGAATGGAAAACAAAGCTGCTTTTGTATGAAGTGGAAATATTGAAATAAATATGTAACATTTTTGTGCGGTGTTGAAC
The DNA here is from genome assembly GCF_033978795.1 of Nerophis ophidion. Taxonomy (NCBI): domain Eukaryota; kingdom Metazoa; phylum Chordata; class Actinopteri; order Syngnathiformes; family Syngnathidae; genus Nerophis; species Nerophis ophidion. The sequence goes on from NC_084626.1 coordinate 26,450,377, forward strand.
TATTGAAGTGAAGTGAATTATATTTATATAGCGCTTTTCTCTAGTGACTCAAAGCACTTTACATAGTGAAACCCAATATCTAAGTTACATTTAAACCAGTGTGGGTGGCACTGGGAGCAGGTGGGTAAAGTGTCTTGCCCAAGGACACAATGGCAGTGACTTGGATGGCGGAAGCGGGAATCGAACCTGCAACCCTCAAGTTGCTGGCACGGCCACTCTACCAACCGAGCTATGGAAGTTAAAGGCGAGTTCTGACTGAAATTATTTGAAATTATTTTTTCGCACTAAATAATATATTTATTTATATAAATGGATTGTTTTTTATTTACATTCATAACTGTAGTTTTTGTCTGGTAAAGTATAGAGCAGCATCTAGCAATTACAAACCCCGTTTCCATATGAGTTGGGAAATTGTGTTGGATGTAAATATAAACGGCATACAATGATTTGTAAACCCTTTTCAACCCATATTCAGTTGAATGCACTACAAAGACAACATATTTGATGCTCAAACTCATAAACTTTAATTTTTTTTTGCAAATAATAATTAACTTAGAATTTCTTGGCTGCAACACGTGCCAAAGTAGTTGGGAAAGGGCATGTTCACCACTGTGTTACATCACCTTTTCTTTTAAAAACACACAATAAAAGTTTTGGGAACTGAGGAAACTAATTGTTGAAGCTTTGAAAGTGGAATTCTTTCTCATTCTTGTTTTATGTAGAGCTTCAGTCGTTCAACAGTCCGGGGTCTCCGCTGTCGTATTTTATGCTTCATATTGCGCCACACATTTTCATTAGAAAACAGGTCTGGACTGCAGGCGGGCCAGGAAAGTACCCGCACTCTTTTACCATGAAGCCACGCTGTTGTAACACGTGGCTAGGCATTGTCTTGCTGAAATAAGCAGGGGCGTCCATGATAACGTTGCTTGGATGACAACATATGTTGCTCCAAAACTTGTATGGACCTTTCAGCATTAATGGTGCCTTCACAGATGTGTAAGTTACCCATGCCCTGGGCACTAATACACCCCCATATCATCACAGATGCTGGCTTTTCAACTTTGCGCCTAGAACAACCAGATGGTTATTTCCTTCTTTGTTCCAGAGCACACCACGTCCACAGTTTCCAAATATAATTTGAAATGTGGACTCGTCAGACACAGAACACTTTTCCACTTTGCATCAGTCCATCTTTGATGAGCACGGGCCCAGCGAAGCCAGAGAGGTTCCTTGGTGTTATTCTTAAATGGGTTTGGCTTTGTGTAATAGAGTTTTAACTTGCACTTACAGACGTAGCAACCAATTGTAGTTACTAACAGTGGTTTTATGAAGTGTTCCTGAGCCCATGTGGTGATATCCTTTACACACTGATGTCGGTTTTTGAGGCAGTACCGCCTGAGGGATCAAAGGTCCGTAATATCATCGCTTACGTGCAGTGATTTGTCCAGATTCTCTGAACCTTTTGATGATTTTACGGACCGTAGATGGTAAAATCCCTAAATTCCTTGCAATAGCTCGTTGAGAAATGTTGTTCTAAAACTGTTCAACAATATGCCTACAAATTGGTGTACCACGCCCCATCCTTGTTTGGGAATTACTTAGCATTTCATGGAAGCTGCTTTTATACCCAATCATGGCACCCACCTGTTCCCAATTAGCCTGCACACCTGTGGGATGTTCTAATAAGTGTTTGATGAGTATTTCTCAACTTTATCAGTATATATTGCCACATGTCCCAACTTTTTTGTCACGTGTTGCTGGCATCAAATTCTAAAGTTAATGATTATTTGCAAAGAAACACATGTTTATCAGTTTGAACATCAAATATGTTGTCTTTGTTGCATATTCAAATGAATATGGGTTGAAAATGATTTGTAAATCATTGTATTCTGTTTATATTTACATCTAACACAATTTCCCAACTCATATGGAAACGGGGTTTGTATTTTAGTTATCGAGTAATTTATTGATTAGTTTCTTCTAGGGTTGGTACCGGTACCAAAATGTATTTTGATACTTTTCGATACTTTTCTAAATAAAGGGGACCACAAAAATGTGCATTATTGGCTTTATTTTAACAAAAAATCTTACAGTAGATGAAACATATGTTTTTTATTGCAATAGTGTCCTTAAATAAAACAGTGAACATAAAAGACCATTTTTTTTTATTAGTAAGTAAACAAACAAATGTTCTTAATTTAGCTGCTGACATAACTTATTGTGTCATTTTCCATTCTATTTTTTTGTCAACATTATGACAGACAAGCTGTAAAAAAGTATTATTAATCTACTTGTTTATTCACTGTTAATATATGTTTACTTTCTCTTCTAACATGTTCTGTCTACACTTCTGTTAAAATCTGATAATCACTTATTCTTTTGTTGTTTGGATACTTAACATTAGTTTTGGATGATACCACGACTTTGGGTATCGACCTGATACCAAGTAGTTACAGGATGATACAATGGTGAAAAACTTAAGTCGTCATGTGTCCAGGGACATATTTACTGAGTTTATAAAAAAATATTTTGTGAAGATAAAACAATATCGACGTAATCATAGTAGTATCAACTAGATACTTGGTATCATTACAGTGGATGTTAGGTGTAGATCCACCCATGGCATTTAGCTATTGTCTCCTCCTACGGTGTCTAGTGAAGCATGTTTAGCTATTCCTCATCCTGCAGGGATGATACTTGGAAGAAACTTACTTTATTTGTTGCCATGGAGACAAGGATTAGTAATTTAGAAGTAGCTAAAACACTGCCGACTGCGGGTGGTCTTAGCCGCTAGCTAGCTCGCCATGTCTTAAAGCACCTCTTCCTGAGGGCGTTTCAGTGTTATAACTTTACCTTTATTGTTAGTTTTTAAGCCGAAATGTGTCCATTACTCATTTTCTGTCTACACACTGTGTCTGTTTGTAAGTACTCCGTGATTTTGCGCTGCCGAACACGCTCGTCTGCTCGTAAAACCTGCAATGTCACACACTTTTTTCTGGATTTATGCAGATCTTAAATACAGCAGGTACCAGAAGGTAAGAAAGGTTGCTGTTGCATAATATTGCGAAACAAAACGCCAGATAATCCGTCTTACTTTATACACACACCTTAAAAACACTCGTAGGTTGAAGCACAGTACAATCCATCAAGCGATGCGGCTTCATAGCTTACCAAAGTCATACTAAAACATTTTTTATACATTTTCGCGCGCCGTGTGTAATTTTCCATATTTTCAATGGAAAATATAAAATGTTGGTGTTTTGTAATTGAGTCATATTGCAGTCTACACGTATCTCTTATGTGTGACTGCCATCTACTGGTCACACTTATCATTTCACCATGTACCAAATAAAATAACTTCCAGGTCAGTAAGCACAACCAAAATTATTCCGTACATTAGGCACACCTGGTTATAAGGCGCACTGTCGAGTTTTGAGGAAAAAAATAAGATTTTACGTAAGTGCGCCTTATAGTCCGGAAACTATGGTAATTTTAAAGTCAACTATGAACAATGTGAAAATATATTTTAATTGTTTCTAACCCTAGTTATAAAATGTGTTTAAAGAAATACCCACAATTAGAGATGTCTGATAATGTCGGACTGCCAATATTATTGGCCGAGAAATGCTTTAAAGGGGAACATTATCACAATTTCAAAAGGGTTAAAAACAATAAAAATCAGTTCCCAGTGGCTTGTTTTATTTTTCGAAGTTTTTTTTTTAATTTTACACCTCCCGGAATATCCCTAAAAAAAGCTTTAAAGTTCTTGATTTTCCCTATTTGCGATGCGACTGTCCATTTCCCTGTGACGTCATACAGTGATGCCTATACAGATAGCACAGCAAGATATAGCGACATTAGCTCGGATTCAGATTCGGATTTCAGCAGCTTAAGCGATTCAACAGATTACGCATGTATTGAAACAGATGGTCGGAGTATGGAGGCAGATAGCGAAAACGAAATTGAAGAAGAAATTGAAGCTATTGAGCGAATAGCTATTGACGCTATTCGGCCATAGCATGGGTGTACCTAATGAAGTGGCCCATAGCATGGCTGCCTTATTAGCATCGCCGGTAAAATGTGCGGACCAAACGATCAGGACTTTAGCATCTTGTGACACTGGAGCAACTTAAATCCGTATATTGGGAAGTGTTTGTTTCGCATTAAATGTGGGTATCTAGTTTCAAATGTACATACAGCTAGCGTAAATAGCATGTTAGCATCGATTAGCGTAGCATGTTAGCATCGATTAGCTGGCAGTCATGCTGCAACCAAATATGTCTGATTAGCACATAAGTCAACAACATCAACAAAACTCACCTTTGTGATTTCGTTGACTTAATGGTTGCAAATGCATCTGCAGGTTATCCATACATCTCTGTGCCATGTCTGCCTTAGCATCGCCGGTCAAATGTGAAGACACTTTGGCACATTCAATGGGGGTCAGGCGGCAGATTTCTTGCCAGTGGTGCAACTTGAATCCCTCCCTGTTAGTGTTGTTACACCCTCCGACAACACACCGACGAGGCATGATGTCTCCAAGGTTCCAAAAAATAGTCGAAAAAACGGAAAATAACAGAGCTGAGACCCGGTGTTTGTAATGTGTTGAAAATGAAAATGGCGGGTGTGTTACCTCGGTGACGTCACGTTCTGACGTCATCGCTAAAAGACCGATAAACAGAAAGGCGTTTAATTTGCCAAAATTCACCCATTTAGAGCTCGGAATTCGGTTAAAAAAATATATGGTCTTTTTTCTGCACCATCAAGGTATATATTGACGCTTGCATAGGTCTGGTGATAATGTTCCCCTTTAAAATGTAATTTTGGAAATTATCGGTATCGGTTTCAAAAATTAACATTTATGACTTTCTAAAACGCCGCTCTGTACACGGACGTAGGGAGAAGTACAGAGCGCCAATAAACCTTAAAGGCACTGCCTTTGCGTGCCGGCTCAGTCACATAATATCCACGGCTTTAACACACACAGTCACGTCTTGTGATCATGCTTTGTTTAGTTATGTTCTGTTACTTCAAGACTCCGTTAGTTCCTGTTTTTTCACTCCCTTGTTTTATCACCGTGGCGACCCGTTAGTTTCACCTGTCTCACTTGTTGGACTCACGCACCTGCTTTTAATCACAGAGACTATTTAAGCCTGTCACTTTCTGTTGGTCGTTCTGGCCTCATTGTTCGATTCATGCTGTTCCACTTGAGTGTTATTGGTTTCATGCCACAGTTTCATGTTGTTTCATGCCCCAGTCCATGCTAAGTGTTTAGCTTTTATGTTTCTTGCGTTAAGTTTTTTGCCTTTGCTGTGAGCGCCTTTTTTTTGAGTCGAAATTAAAAATGGTCCTACCTTCAAGCCATGACTGGTCTAGTCCGATTGCATCCCAAAAAACAATCCCCACGTTCGGGGGCGGCCGGTCGGAGGAGGCTAGAGAGTCCGCAGCTGCCTCTTTGACAGGTGCACGAGGAACGACGCGAGCTCTGCTCATGTCCACGGTAAGAGCCGACTTATTACCTCAATTTTCTTACCGAAACCTGCCGGTTGACATCTGGTAGATAACCATGTTTGCTTGACCGCTCTGTTCTATATTAAAGCTTCACTTTCGGGAATGTAAACAAGGAAACACTGGCCGTGTTTGTGTTGCTAAAGGCGGCCGCAATACACCGCTTCCCACCTACATCATTCTTCTTTGACGTCTCCATTATTAATTGAACAAATTGCAAAAAATTCAGCAACACAGATGTCCAGAATACTGTGTAATTATGCGATTAAAGCAGACGACTTATAGCTGGGATCGGGCTGGAATTAAATGTCCGCTACAATCCGATACGTCACGCGCACGCGTCATCATACCGCGATGTTTTCAACAGGATACTTTGTGCGAAATTTGAAATTGCAATTTAGAAACTAAAAAGGCCGTATTGGGATGTGTTGCAACGTTAATATTTCATCATTGATATATAAACTATCAGACTGCGTGGTCGGTAGTAGTGGCTTTCAGTAGGCCTTTAAAAGGCACTTCTTCTGGGACCCGGGCGAGTAAACACATCCCATCCCAAATCAAGTGTTTTGTTTTCTCGGGCCCTCTGCATCAACTCACCTTAGGTTGGGTTCTTCGCCGATATACGCTAGACAGCGTGGTGTTCAGTGAATAATCTGGCACTGAACACCACAAAAACCGAGGAACTCATCTTTGACTTCAGGAAAAACACTGCAGACCCCGCACCCCTCTACATCAACGGCGAGGAGGTGGAGAGAGTCAGCTCCTTCCAGTTCCTCGGCACCCTCTTATCTGCTGACCTGTCCTGGACCCAAATACAACTGTGGTCCCCCGGAAGGCCCGGCGGAGACTCCACTTCCTGAGGGTGCTGAGGAAGAACAGACTGGACAGGCAGCTGATGGGGACCTTCTATCGCTTGGCTGTCGAGAGCCTGCTGACGTACTGCATAACAGTGTGGTACGCCAGCTGCACTAAAACAGACAATCAGGCGATTCAGAGCGTCATAAAGTCTGCCCCTGCCCTCCTTGAAGGATTTACATAACTCCCGTTGCCTCAAGAAAGCAAAAACCATCACCAAAGACAGCACACACCCTGGCTACTAGAGATGTGCGGTTTGCGGTCACAACCGCGGAGTCCGCGGATAAACCGCGGGTCGGGCGGTTGACATGCCGAAAAAATAGATTTTAATTGGATTCGGGCGGTTGGCGGTTGAACCATCCGGAGACATTTGATATACATGGTTCTGGGATCTGTATCCTTTGCCATTCAAAGAGCCTTTTAAGTCCTGTGTCATAAAGCGAAGAAGTCAATAGGAGACGCTAATATTCTCTTGAATGACTGCCGGCAGTCACCCAGATATTAAATATTTGTGCGTGCTATGAAGCCATTGGCTTTGTTGCCTTCTACTTCACACACGATCTGTTTGCCAGTCCAGCAACATGTTGTGTGTTGCTTCCGCGGCAACACGCACACGACTGCAAGGCATACTGGGTGACACAGAGTACACTAATGGTTGTGATGTAAACAATTTTAAGACACTTAGTAATATGCGCCACGCTGTGAAGCCACACCAATTAAGAACGACAAACACATTTCGGGAGAACATCCTCACAGTAACACAACATAAGCGCAACACAACAAATACCCAGAATCCTTTGTATTCATGACACATACTGACTATTTTATACACCCCAAACCCCGCCGCCCCTCCAACCCCCGTGCGTCGGTAAGGTGGGCGGGGTTGGGGGCGCGGGGGTGTAAAATATATTCAGGATGTGTCATGAATGCAAAGGATTGTGGGTATTTGTTGTGTCACGTTTATGTTGTGTTACTGTAAGGATGTTCTCCCGAAATGTGTTTTGTCAATCTTGTATTGTGTGGCTTCATAGTGTGGCGCATATAAGTAAGTGTTAAAGTTGTTTATATCACAACCATCAGTGTACTCTGTATCACCCAGTATGCCTTTCAATCTCATACGTGTGATTGTGGAAGCTGCACACATGTTGCTTGACCAACATTCGGTTTGTACATGTTGTTGAAAGTGTCAAAGGCAATGGCTTCACAGCACGCCCTTATTCTTGTAATCTGGATGAACGCTATTGAATAGTTGCGAGAACGGCAGCTGTTGACTACATTACTCTGTAAAACAGTTTTAAATAGCTCTGTGAGTGGTATAGGTGACCAACCTCTGATTCAGCGGGCGGGTACAGTCCCGATAAAATGTTGGTTCGGGTGGATGACGATTTTGGTGACGCGGATGCGGATGATATAAGTCCCTATCCGTGCATCTCTACTGGCTACCATCGGGCAGGTGCATCAGAGCCAGAACAAACAGGCTCAGAGACAGCTTTTTCCCCAGAGCTGTCACCATGTTGAACTCTAACTTATAATAATAATAATTCACCCCTATACAATATCCTGCCCTAATACCCTACTGTGCAATACAACACTTTTAGTGCAATATGTCCGACACTGATTGTCCGTCCATCCATCCATCCATCATCTTCCGCTTATCCGAGGTCGGGTCGCGGGGGCAACAGCCTAAGCAGGGAAACCCAGACTTCCCTCTCCCCAGCCACTTCGTCTAGCTCTTCCCGGGGGATCCCGAGGCGTTCCCAGGCCAGCCGGGAGACATAGTCTTCCCAACGTGTCCTGGGTCTTCCCCGTGGCCTCCTACCGGTTGGACGTGCCCTAAACACCTCCCTAGGGAGGCGTTCGGGTGGCATCCTGACCAGATGCCCGAACCACCTCATCTGGCTCCTCTCGATGTGAAGGAGCAGCGGCTTTACTTTGAGTTCCTCCCGGATGGCACAGCTTCTCACCCTATCTCTAAGGGAGAGCCCCGCCACACGGCGGAGGAAACTCATTTCGGCCGCTTGTACCCGTGATCTTATCCTTTCGGTCATGACCCAAAGCTCATGACCATAGGTGAGGATGGGAACGTAGATCGACCGGTAAATTGAGAGCTTTGCCTTCCGGCTCAGCTCCTTCTTCACCACAACGGATCGATACAACGTCCGCATTACTGAAGACGCCGCACCGATCCGCCTGTCGATCTCACGATCCACTCTTCCCTCACTCGTGAACAAGACTCCTAGGTACTTGAACTCCTCCACTTGGGGCAGGGTCTCCTCCCCAACCCGGAGATGGCACTCCACCCTTTTCCGGGCGAGAACCATGGACTCGGACTTGGAGGTGCTGATTCTCATTCCGGTCACTTCACACTCGGCTGCGAACCGATCCAGCGAGAGCTGAAGATCCCGGTCAGATGAAGCCATCAGGACCACATCATCTGCAAAAAGCAGAGACCTAATCCTGCGGTCACCAAACCGGAACCCCTCAACGCCTTGACTGCGCCTAGAAATTCTGTCCATAAAAGTTATGAACAGAATCGGTGACAAAGGACAGCCTTGGCGGAGTCCAACCCTCACTGGAAATGTGTCCGACTTACTGCCAGCAATGCGGACCAAGCTCTGGCACTGATCATACAGGGAGCGGACCGCCACAATAAGACAGTCCGATACCCCATACTCTCTGAGCACTCCCCACAGGACTTCCCGAGGGACACGGTCGAATGCCTTCTCCAAGTCCACAAAGCACATGTAGACTGGCTGGGCAAACTCCCATGCACCCTCAATTGTTATTTATTATTTCGGTACTCTTGTCGTGTTCTGAATATTCTACAGTGTTTTGTATATTGTAAAGGATTGCTTGATATTTTTATTGGATAGTAGTCCGTTTATTTCAGTTGTTAGTTTTTCCCTTTATTACCTCTTGTTTTTTTTTATTTTACCCCATATTTGTTCCCACAACCGCACCTTAAGTTGGAGTCTTTAAAGGGGAACATTATCACAATTTCAAAAGGGTTAAAAACAATAAAAATCAGTTCCCATTGGCTTATTGTATTTTTTGAAGTTTTTTTTCAAAATGTTACCGGTCTCGGAATATCCCTAAATAAAGCTTTAAAGTGCCTTATTTTCGCTATCTTCGAAACCACTATCCATTTCCCTGTGACGTCACACAGTGCTGCCAATGTAAACAAACAATGGGAATACCACAGCAAGATATAGCGACATTAGCTCGGATTCAAACTCGGATTTCAGCGACTTAAGCGGTTCAACAGATTACGCATGTATTGAAACAGATGGTTGGAGTATGAAAATATTGAAAAAGAAACTGAAGCTATTGAGCGAATAGCTATTGACGCTATTCATAGCCATAGCATGGCCGAATAGCTGCGTTAGCATCGCCGGTAAAATGTGCGGACCAAACGATCAGGACTTTCGCATCTTTTGACACTGGAGCAACTTAAATCCGTCGATTGGTAAGTGTTTTTTTTTCGCATTAAATGTGTGTGGAAGCTGCACATGCATCTACAGGTTATCCATACATCTCTGTGCCATGTCTGCTTTAGTACCGCTGGTAAATAGCATGTTAGCATCAATTAGCGTAGCATGTTACCATCGATTAGCTGGCAGTCAACATCAACAAAACTCACCTTTGTGATTCCGTTGACTATCGTTGCAAATGCATCTGCAGGTTATCCATACATCTCTGTGCCATGTCTGCTTTAGTACCGCTGGTAAATAGCATGTTAGCATCAATTAGCGTAGCATGTTAGCATCAATTAGCTGGCAGTCAACATCAACAAAACTCACCTTTTTGATTTCGTTGACTATCGTTGCAAATACATCTGCAGGTTATCCATACATCTCTGTGCCATGTCTGCTTTAGTACCGCTGGTAAATAGCATGTTAGCATCAATTAGCGTAGCATGTTAGCATCAATTAGCTGGCAGTCAAGATCAACAAATCTCACCTTTGTGATTCCGTTGACTATCGTTGCAAATGCATCTGCAGGTTATCCATACATCTCTGTGCCATGTCTGCTTTAGCACCGCCGGTAAATAGCATGTTAGCATCGATTAGCATAGCATGTTAGCATCGATTAGCTGGCAGTCAACATCAACAAAACTCACCTTTTTGATTTCGTTGACTATCGTTGCAAATGCATCTGCAGGTTATCCATACATCTCTGTGCCATGTCTGCTTTAGTACCGCTGGTAAATAGCATGTTAGCATCAATTAGCGTAGCATGTTAGCATCGATTAGCTGGCAGTCAAGATCAACAAAACTCACCTTTGTGATTCCGTTGACTATCGTTGCAAATGCATCTGCAGGTTATCCATACATCTCTGTGCCATGTCTGCTTTAGCACCGCTGGTAAATAGCATGTTAGCATCAATTAGCGTAGCATGTTAGCATCGATTAGCTGGCAGTCAACATCAACAAAACTCACCTTTGTGATTCCGTTGACTATAGTTGCACATGCATCTGCAGGTTATCCATACATCTCTGTGCCATGTCTGCTTTAGTACCGCTGGTAAATAGCATGTTAGCATCAATTAGCGTAGCATGTTAGCATCGATTAGCTGGCAGTCAACATCAACAAAACTCACCTTTGTGATTCCGTTGACTATCGTTGCAAATGCATCTGCAGGTTATCCATACATCTCTGTTCCATGTCTGCTTTAGTACCGCCGGTAAATAGCATGTTAGCATCGATTAGCATAGCATGTTAGCATCGATTAGCTGGCAGTCAACATCAACAAAACTCACCTTTTTGATTTCGTTGACTATCGTTGCAAATGCATCTGCAGGTTATCCATACATCTCTGTGCCATGTCTGCTTTAGTACCGCTGGTAAATAGCATGTTAGCATCAATTAGCGTAGCATGTTAGCATCGATTAGCTGGCAGTCAACATCAACAAAACTCACCTTTGTGATTCCGTTGACTATCGTTGCAAATGCATCTGCAGGTTATCCATACATCTCTGTGCCATGTCTGCTTTAGCACCGCCGGTAAATAGCATGTTAGCATCGATTAGCGTAGCATGTTAGCATCGATTAGCTGGCAGTCAACATCAACAAAACTCACCTTTGTGATTCCGTTGACTATGGTTGCACATGCATCTGCAGGTTATCCATACATCTCTGTGCCATGTCTGCTTTAGCATCGCCGGTCAAATGTGCAGACACTCCGGCACATTCAATGGGGGTCTGGCGGCAGATTTCTTGCCAGTGGTGCAACTTGAATCCCTCCCTGTTAGTGTTGTTACACCCTCCGACAACACACCGACGAGGCATGATGTCTCCAAGGTTCCAAAAAATAGTCGAGAAAACAGAAAATAACAAGAGCTGAGACCCGGTGTTTGTAATGTGAAAATGAATATGGCAGGTGTGTTACCTCGGTGACGCCACGTTCTGATGTCATCGCTAAAAGAGCGATAAACAGAAAGGCGTTTAATTCGCCAAAATTCACCCATTTAGATCTCGGAATTCGGTTAAAAAAATACATGGTCTTTTTTCTGCACCATCAAGGTATATATTGACGCTTGCATGATAATGTTCCCCTTTAATCTCGTTATATGCAAATATAATGACAATAAAGTCTATTCTATTCTCCACCCTCCCCCAGAGCACCCGTATTTCTATTTCATAATGAAGAACTCAAACGAAACCTGGTTTCCGTGCACTCCCTATTCTCATACGAGAAGAACAAACAAAAAACAAGGGAAGGCAGTGCAAAGACCAAGAATGAGACGTGTAATAAAAGTGCAATTGCGAGGAAAAAGGATATGACAGATGTTTATATTTTGTCCTGGACTTGTAACACAACCTGATTGCTGTGTTTTAACAGCTGTTTGACCTCGTCTCTCCCTCTCTCTTTCCCTCTTTCTCTCTCTTCTTCTCGCCCTCCCTGTCCCTGGTTTCTCCCCGCAAGTTTTTAAGTCATGATGCAAGACCCTGGGACCGAGACAACAAGCAATGGACCACTTCATCAAAATGGAGGAGCAGCAGCCAGGGCGGAGGACGGTTCCGGGGAGGGACGCAGCAAGAGCGCCACGCCGTCAGCGGAGGTGACCGCGGCCGATCTCGCCCGTCTCCAGCAGCACCAGGTAAACCCCCCCCCCCCCCCACCCCCCCTTTTTATCACCTGTCTTCACTATATTGGTATCGCTATACTGGGACGGCATAGCCCGGTTGGTAGAGTGGCCCTGCCAGCAAGTTGAGGGTTCCAGGTTCGATCCCCACTTCCGCCATCCTAGTCACTGCCGTTGTGTCCTTGGGCAAGACACTTTACCCACCTGCTCCCAGTGACACCCACACTGGTTTAAACGCAACTTAAATATTGGGTTTCACTATGTACGAACCCCGTTTCCATATGAGTTGGGAAATATAAATATAAACGGAATACAATGATTTGCAAATCCTTTTCAACCCATATTCAGTTGAATATGCTACAAAGACAACATATTTCATGTTCAAACTGATAAACATTTTTTTTTTTGTGCAAATAATCATTAACATTAGAATTTGATGGCAGCATTTGGGAAAGGTGGCAATATATACTGATAAAGTTGAGAAATGCTCATCAAACACTTATTTGGAACATCCCACAGGTGTGCAGGCTAACCATCCGGATTGTTATAGGCGCAAAGTTCAAAAGCCAGGTTTGGGAGCAACATATGTTGTCATCCAAGCAACGTTATCATGGACGCCCCTGCTTATTTCAGCAAGACAAGTGTTACAACAGCGTGGCTTCGTAAAAAAAAGAGTGCGGGTACTTTCCTGGCCCGCCTGCAGTCCAGATCTGTCTCCCATGGAAAATGTGTGGCGCATTATGAAGCGTGAAATACGACAGCGGAGACTCCGGACTGTTAAACGACTGAAGCTCGACATAAAACAAAAATGGGAAAGAATTCCACTTTCAAAGCTTCAACAATTAGTTTCCTCAGTTCCCAAACAATATTGAGTGTTGTTAAAAGAAAAGGTGATGTAACACAGTGGCGAACATGCCCTTTCCCAACTACTTTGGCATGTGTTGCAGCCATGAAATTCTAAGTTAATTATTATGTGCAAAAAAAATATATCTTGTCTTTGTAGTGCATTCAATTGAATATGGGTTGAAAATATAACACAATTTCCCAACTCATATGGAAACGGGGTTTGTAAAGCGCTTTGAGTCAAGAGAGAAAAGCGCTATGTAAATATAATTCACTTCACTTCACGTTATTAAGGCGCGTCATCAGCGGGCCCCTCTTTAAGTGCCAATTAATATTTCATCCCTCTTCAAAGTACATCTAGTATATAAACACATTAGTGTTATTATTTATGTATATTGAGGCACTTTTTTGTTTTGAATATTTGAATATGGGGAAGTGCTCTCTCTCTCTCTCACTCTATGTGATTGTGTTTTGTTGCCAGATGTGTTTACTGCAGAATGCCATTGAAATATTCATAGTGATGTTCCAGCGTATTTTTAAGTGTGTAGGTGCCGCGGGATCTTTGTTGACAATTTGAGGACAAAAAAAACCATACCATGTGGGATGGCATCCTTTTCTTCGGATCATTGTAAACCAGGAGTCACCAAACTTTTTGAAAACAAGAGCTACTTCTTGGGTACTGATTAATGCGAAGGGATACTAGTTTGATACACACTTAAATAAATTGCCAGAAATAGCCAATTTGCTCAATTTACCTTTTATAAATAAATCTATATATATATTAAAAAAAATGGGTATTTCTGTCCGTCATTCCGTCTGACATTTTTTTTCCTTTTACGGAAGGTTTTTTGTAGAGAATAAATGATGAAAAAACACTTAATTGAACGATATAAAAGAGGAGAAAACACGAAAAAAAAATGAAAATTAAATTTTGAAACATAGTTTATCTTCAATTTTGACTCTTTAAAATAAAAAATTCCCCCCCAAAAAATGAAGAGAAAAAGTAGCTAATTCAAATCTTTTTGAAAAAAATTTAAAAAATAATTGAGTAATTGTTCCTGATTAAGATTAATTTTAGACTTTTGATGTCATGTTTTAAATAGGTTAAAATCCAATCTGCACTTTGTTAGAATATATAACAAATTGGACCAAACTGTATTTCTGACAAAGACAAATCATTATTTCTTCTAGATTTTCCAGAAACTTTAAAAGAAAATCAAATGACTTTGAAATAAGATTTAAATTAGATTCTACAGATTTTCTAGATCGGCCAGAATATTTTTTGGGGAATTTTAATCAAAATAAGTTTGACGAAATTAATCACAAATATTCTTCGTCGAAAAAACAGAAGCTAAAATGAGGAATTTAATTAAAATGTATTTATTATTCTTTACAATAATAAAAAAAATACTTGAACATTGATGTTAATTGTCAGGAAAGACGAGGAAGGAATTTAAAAGATAAAAAGGTATATGTGTTTAAAAATCCTAGGGGGTCAACCAGGGGTCACCAACCTTTTTGAAACCAAGAGCTACTTCTTGGGTACTGATTAATGCCAAGGGCTACCAGTTTGATACACACTTAAATAAATTGCCAGAAATAGCCAATTTGCTCAATTTAACTTTTATAAATAAATATATATATATATATATATATATATATATATATATATATATATATATATATATATATATATATATATAAAAAACATGGGTATTTCTGTCTGTCATTCCGTCTGACATTTTTTTCCTTTTACGGAAGGTTTTTTGTAGAGAATAAATGAAGAAAAAACACTTAATTGAACGATTTAAAAGAGGAGAAAACACACAAAAAAATATATTTTTAATTTTGAAACATAGTTTATCTTCAATTTTGACTGTTTAAAATTCAAAATTCACCCGCAAAAAATGAAGAGAAAAACTAGCTAATTCGAAAACACTTTATTGAACGATTTAAAAGTGGAGAAAACACGAAAAAAATGAAAATTAAATTCTGAAACATAGTTTATCTTCAATTTTGACTCTTTAAAATTCAAAATTCACCCCTAAAAAATGAAGAGAAAAACTAGCTAATTCGAATCTTTTTGAAAAAATTTTTTTTTTAAATTGAGTAATTGTTCTTGATTAAGATTAATTTTAGACTTTTGATGTCATGTTTTAAATAGGTTAAAATCCAATCTGCACTTTGTTAGAATATATAACAAATTGGACCAGGCTATACGTCTAACAAAGACAAATCATTATTTTTTCTAGATTTTCCAGAAATTTTAAAAGAAATTCAAAAGACTTTGAAATAAGATTTAAATTAGATTCTACAGATTTTCTAGATTTGCCAGAAGATTTTTGGGGAATTTTAATCATAATAAGTTTGAAGAAATATTTCACAAATATTCTTTGTCGAAAAAACAGAAGCTAAAATGAGGAATTTAATTAAAATGTATTTATTATTGTTTACGATAATTAAAAAAAAAATACTTGAACATTGATTTAAATTGTCAGGAAAGAAGAGGAAGGAATTTAAAAGATAAAAAGGTATATGTGTTTAAAAATCCTAGGGGGTCAACCAGGGGTCAGCAACCTTTTTGAAACCAAGAGCTACTTCTTGGGTACTGATTAATGCCAAGGGCTACCAGTTTGATACACACTTAAATAAATTGCCAGAAATAGCCAATTTGCTCAATTTACCTTTTATAAATAAATCTATATATATAAAAAAAATATATATTTTTGTCTGTCATTCCGTCAAACATTTTTTTTTCCTTTTACGGAAGGTTTTTTGTAGAGAATAAATGATGAAAAAACACTTAATTGAACGATTTAAAAGAGGAGAAAACTCGAAAAAAATGAAAATTAAATTTTGAAACCTAGTTTATCTTCAATTTGGACTCTTTAAAATCCCCCAAAAAATTAAGACAAAAACTAGCTAATTTGAAAACACTTAATTAAACGATTTAAAAGAGGAGAAAACACGAAAAAAAAAGAAAATTAAATTTTGAAACATAGTTTATCATCAATTTCGACTCTTTAAAATTCAAAATTCAACCGAAAAAAAGAAGAGAAAAAGTAGCTAATTCGAATCTTTTTGAAATTTTTTTTGAAAAATAATCGAGTAATTGTTCCTGATTAAGATTAATTTTAGAATTTTGATGACATGTTTTAAATAGGTTAAAATCCAATCTGCACTGTGTTAGAATATATAACAAATTGGACCAAACTATATTTCTAACAAAGACAAATCATTATTTCTTCTAGATTTTCCAGAACAAAAATTTTTGAATAAAGTCAAAAGACTTTGAAATAAGATTTAAATTTGATTCTACAGATTTTCTAGATTTGCCAGAATATTTTTTGGGGAATTTTAATCATAATAAGTTTGAAGAAATATATCACAAATATTCTTCGTCGAAAAAACAGAAGCTAAATTGAGGAATTTAATTAAAATGTATTTATTATTCTTTACAATAATAAAAAAAATACTTGAACATTGATGTTAATTGTCAGGAAAGACGAGGAAGGAATTTAAAAGATAAAAAGGTTCATGTGTTTGAAAATCCTAGGGGGTCAACCAGGGGTCACCAACCTTTTTGAAAGCAAGAGCTACTTCTTGGGTACTGATTAATGCGAAGGGCTACCAGTTTGATACACACTTAAATAAATTGCCAGAAATAGCCAATTTGCTCAATTTACCTTTTATAAATAAATCTATATATATATATATATATATATATATATATATAAAAAACATGGGTATTTCTGTCTGTCATTCCGTCTGACATTTTTTTCCTTTTACGGAAGGTTTTTTGTAGAGAATAAATGAAGAAAAAACACTTAATTGAACGATTTAAAAGAGGAGAAAACACACAAAAAAATATTTTTTAATTTTGAAACATAGTTTATCTTCAATTTTGACTGTTTAAAATTCAAAATTCACCCGCAAAAAATGAAGACAAAAACTAGCTAATACGAAAACACTTTATTGAACGTTTTAAAAGTGGAGAAAACACGAAAAAAATGAAAATACCATTTTGAAACATAGTTTATCTTCAATTTGTACTCTTTAAAATTCAAAATTCACCCCAAAAAAATGAAGAGAAAAAGTAGCTAATTCGAATCTTTTTGAAAAAAATTTGAAGAATAATTGAGTAATCGTTCTTGATTAAGATTAATTTTAGACTTTTGATGACATGTTTTAAATAGGTTAAAATCCAATCTGCATTTTGTTAGAATATATAACAAATTGGACCAAACTATATTTCTAACAAAGACAAATCTTCTAGATTTTCCAGAAATTTTAAAAGAAATTCAAATGACTTTGAAATAAGATTTAAATTAGATTCTACAGATTTTCTAGATTTGCCAGAAGATTTTTGGGGAATTTTAATCATAATAAGTTTGAAGAAATATATCACAAATATTCTTCGTCGAAAAAACAGAAGCTAAATTGAGGAATTTAATTAAAATGTATTTATTATTCTTTACAATAATAATAAAAAAATTACTTGAACATTGATTTAAATTGTCAGGAAAGAAGAGGAAGGAATTTAAAAGGTAAAAAGGTTCATGTGTTTGAAAATCCTAGGGGGTCAACCAGGGGTCACCAACCTTTTTGAAACCAAGAGCTACTTCTTGGGTACTGATTAATGCCAAGGGCTACCAGTTTGATACACACTTAAATAAATTGCCAGAAATAGCCAATTTGCTCAATTTACCTTTTATAAATAAATCTATATATATATATATATATATATATATATATATATATATATATATATATATATATATATATATATATATATATATATAAACATGGGTATTTCTGTCTGTCATTCTGTCCGACATTTTTTTCCTTTTACGGAAGGTTTTTTGTAGAGAATAAATGAAGAAAAAACACTTAATTGAACGATTTAAAAGAGGAGAAAACACACAAAAAAATATATTTTTAATTTTGAAACATAGTTTATCTTCAATTTTGACTGTTTAAAATTCAAAATTCACCCGCAAAAAATGAAGAGAAAAACTAGCTAATTCGAAAACACTTTATTGAACGATTTAAAAGTGGAGAAAACACGAAAAAAATGAAAATTAAATTCTGAAACATAGTTTATCTTCAATTTTGACTCTTTAAAATTCAAAATTCACCCCTAAAAAATGAAGAGAAAAACTAGCTAATTCGAATCTTTTTGAAAATTTTTTTTTTTTAAATTGAGTAATTGTTCTTGATTAAGATTAATTTTAGACTTTTGATGTCATGTTTTAAATAGGTTAAAATCCAATCTGCACTTTGTTAGAATATATAACAAATTGGACCAGGCTATATTTCTAACAAAGACAAATCATTATTTCTTCTAGATTTTCCAGAAACTTTAAAAGAAATTCAAATGACTTTGAAATAAGATTTAAATTAGATTCTACAGATTTTCTAGATTCGCCAGAATATTTTTTGAGAATTTGAATCATAAGTTTGAAGAAATATTTCACAAATATTCTTTGTCGAAAAAACAGAAGCTAAAATGAGGAATTTAATTAAAATGTATTTATTATTCTTCCCAATAATAAAAAAAAAATACTTGAACATTGATTTAAATTGTCAGGAAAGAAGAGGAAGGAATTTAAAAGGTAAAAAGGTATATGTGTTTAAAAATCCTAGGGGGTCAACCAGGGGTCACCAACCTTTTTGAAACCAAGAGCTACTTCTTGGGTACTGATTAATGCAAAGGGCTACCAGTTTGATACACACTTAAATAAATTGCCAGAAATAGCCAATTTGCTCAATTTACCTTTTATAAATAAATCTATATATATAAAAAAAATATATATATTTTTGTCTGTCATTCCGTCAAACATTTTTTTTTCCTTTTACGGAAGGTTTTTTGTAGAGAATAAATGATGAAAAAACACTTAATTGAACGATTTAAAAGAGGAGAAAACTCGAAAAAAATGAAAATTAAATTTTGAAACATAGTTTATCTTCAATTTGGACTCTTTAAAATCCCCCAAAAAATTAAGACAAAAACTAGATATTTTGAAAACACTTAATTAAACGATTTAAAAGAGGAGAAAACACGAAAAAAAAAAGAAAATTAAATTTTGAAACATAGTTTATCTTCAATTTTGACTCTTTAAAATTCAAAATTCAACCGAAAAAAAGAAGAGAAAAAGTAGCTAATTCGAATATTTTTGAAATTTTTTTGAAAAATAATCGAGTAATTGTTCCCAATTAAGATTAATTTTAGAATTTTGATGACATGTTTTAAATAGGTTAAAATCCAATCTGCACTGTGTTAGAATATATAACAAATTGGACCAAACTATATTTCTAACAAAGACAAATCATTATTTCTTCTAAATTTTCCAGAACAAAAATGTTAAAATAAAGTCAAAAGACTTTGAAATAAGATTGAAATTAGATTCTACAGATTTTCTAGATTCATCCATCCATCCATCCATTTTCTACTGCTTATTCCCTTTTTGGGGTCGCGGGGGGCGCTGGCGCCTATCTCAGCTACAATCGGGCGGAAGGCGGGGTACACCCTGGACAAGTCGCCACCTCATCGCAGGGCATTTTCTGGATTCCCCAGAATAATTTTTTTTTTTTTGAATTTCAATCATAATAAGTTTGAAGAAATATTTCACAAATATTCTTCATCGAAAAAACAGAAGCTAAAATGAGGAATTTAATTAAAATGTATTTATTATTCTTTACAATAATTAAAAAAAAATACTTGAACATTTATTTAAATTGTCAGGAAAGACGAGGAAGCAATTTAAAAGGTAAAAAGATATACGTGTTGGAAAATCCTAAAATCATTTTTAAGGTTGTATTTTTTCTCTAAAATTGTCTTTCTGAAAGTTATAAGAAGCAAAGTTAAAAAAATAAATTATTTAAACATGTGAAGACCAGGTCTTTCAAATATTTTCTTGGATTTTCAAATTCTATTTGAGTTTTGTCTCTCTTAGAATTAAAAATGTTGAGCAAAGCCAGACCAGTTTGCTAGTAAATACATACAATTTTTAAAAATTGGTGCAGCTCACTGGTAAGTGCTGCTATTTGAACTATTTTTTAGAACAGGCCAGCGGGTGACTCATCTGGTCCTTACGGGCGACCTGGTGCCCGCGGGCCTGTTGTAAACAAACCTCAGACTGCGGGGGGGTGGACGGGGGGAGGGATGCCACGCTCAAACGTGTCAGCCAATGAGGTGTCGGGTCGCGCATCATCGTGCTTGTCGCCCAAGCCCGATGCGTTCCGAGGCGGCGGGACAGGCTCTTTCTGTTGGTGTCAGTGTTATGTGTGGCATGCGACAGCGTGTTTAAGGGAACAACATTGAAAAGATCAGCGTGTGTCTTCCGCTATCTCTGGCTTTTGCCGACAGGGCAAGGAGGTCCGTTGTCAGGAGCTGTTTGGTGATGATGCACAGGCTGCGTGCCGCTGACTGTCGTCACCGCCTTTTTTGCACAACCACACGAGTGCAGATGGAAAACCAAAGCCACCGTCGGTGTTGTTGTTCACTCATCTTTCAGCGGGCAAGAGTGAAAGTGGCTTTCAATTCCTCTTCCGTGTTTCGCTGGGGGTTCTCAGTAGGGGTGGGCAATATCGCAAATTTGGGTATCGATACCGGCCGGTACTTTTGCCTTTATTAATTGATTATGATAATAATACGACGCAGGACAACGATTTAAGTCCATTTTCTACTGCTTATTCCCTTTTGAGGTTGCGGGGGGCACTGGCGCCTATCTCAGCTACAATCGGGCGGAAGGCGGGGTACACCGTGGACAAATCGCCACCTCATCGCAGGGCCAACACGGATAGACAGACAACATTCACACATTAGGGCCAATTTAGTGTTGCCAATCAACCTATCCCCAGGTGCATGTCTTTGGAAGTGGGAGGAAGCCGGAGTACCCGGAGGGAACCCACGCAGTCACGGGGAGAACATGCAAACTCCACACAGAAAGATCCCGAGCCTGGGATTGAACCCAGGACTGCAGGACCTTCGTATTGTGAGGCAGACGCACTAACCCCTCTTCCACCGTGAAGCTCCACGATTTAAGTCAAAAAATAAAATCCATCCATCCATCCATTTTCTACCGCTTATTCCCTTTCGGGGTCGCGGGGGGCGCTGGCGCCTATCTCAGCTACAATCGGGCGGAAGGCAGGGTACACCCTGGACAAGTCGCCACCTCATCGCAGGGCCAACACAGATAGACAGACAACATTCACACTCATATTCACACACTAGGGCCAATTTAGTGTTGCCAATCAACCGATCCCCAGGTGCATGTCTTTGGAGGTGGGAGGAAGCCGGAGTACCCGGAGGGAACCCACGCAGTCACGGGGAGAACATGCAAACTCCACACAGAAAGATCCCGAGCCTGGGATTGAACCCAGGACTGCAGGACCTTCGTATTGTGAGGCAGACGCACTAACCCCTCTCCCACCGTGAAGCTCCACGATTTAAGTCAAAAAATAAAATATTTATTACAAAAGTAATACCAATAGCACCGATCGATCGGTGCGGCGTCTTCAGTAATGCGGACGTTGTACCGATCCGTTGTGGTGAAGAAGGAGCTGAGCCGGAAGGCAAAGCTCTCAATTTACCGGTCGATCTACGTTCCCATCCTCACCTATGGTCATGAGCTTTGGGTCATGACCGAAAGGATAAGATCACGGGTACAAGCGGCCCAAATGAGTTTCCTCTCCCTTAGAGATAGGGTGAGAAGCTCTGCCATCCGGGAGGAACTCAAAGTAAAGCCGCTGCTCCTCCACATCGAGAGGAGCCAGATGAGGTGGTTCGGGCATCTGGTCAGGATGCCACCCGAACGCCTCCCTAGGGAGGTGTTTAGGGCACGTCCAGCCGGTAGGAGGCCACGGGGAAGACCCAGGACACGTTGGGAAGACTATGTCTCCCGGCTGGCCTGGGAACGCCTCGGGATCCCCCGGGAAGAGCTAGACGAAGTGGCTGGGGAGAGGGAAGTCTGGGCTTCCCTGCTTAGGCTGCTGCCCCCGCGACCCGACCTCGGATAAGCGGAAGATGATGGATGGATGGACAGTAATTGTCAGTACTAATCATCAAAATGTAAAGAAATACACATTTCAAATATATCACTATGTGTGTAATGAATTGATATAATATGCAAGTTGCACATTCTGAATATAATTACTGAAATAAATCAACTTTTTCATGATATTCTAATAATATGAACAGCACCTGTAAATCTATCAAACTGCGTGGTCGGTAGTAGTGGGTTTCAGTAGGTCTTTAACATGGGTAAGTAAGTTAGAAAAATATTCCATCCAGCCATCCATTTTCTACCGCTTATTCCCTTTTGGGGTGGCGGGGGGCGCTGGCGCCTATCTCAGCTACAATCGGGCGGAAGGCGAGGTACACCCTGGACAAGTCGCCAACACAGATAGACGGACAACATTCACACTCACATTCACACACTAGGGCCAATTTAGTGTTAAAAATATTGTCAGGTCTTAAAAAAAAAAAAAAGTGTGCTCCTCTGGCCGAGAGTCTTTCAGCAACATGAGAACTGTCCTGCCTCTCCTACAGCACATCTCCACCCAGTCTCCACCTTCCGCCCCTCTTTTTTTTTTTCCATCTCAAAGAGAAATGCGTAGCCATCCTGAATTTATTACTGCGGTAGTCACAGAAAACCATGGATACAATTTCAATAACTTCAGGCCACAGTTGAGTAAACAGTTGGGCTGAAACCTAATTCCTGTTGACTTTTCTTTTTTTTTTTTTTTCCCCCCCCCCTCTTCATGTTACACCAGAGGAAATTCTGATTCACCGTGCAAATACGGCAGGGTTGCAACATTGACGAGTTGTTGTTGTTTTTTTACGTCAGTCCTTGGTAATATTTGGTCTTTTTCAATCAGTTCGGTAGTTTCC
Source organism: Nerophis ophidion (assembly GCF_033978795.1). NCBI lineage: Eukaryota > Metazoa > Chordata > Actinopteri > Syngnathiformes > Syngnathidae > Nerophis > Nerophis ophidion. The sequence goes on from NC_084626.1 coordinate 26,473,564, forward strand.
CACAGGATAGGAATGTGTCAGTGGCCTCGGCCCGCAGGGGGGTGGCGCCAACACGTTTAGTAGTCAAATTGCCATGAACCCGCTCGACATCCATTGCTTTCGGTCCCCTAGAGGGGGGGGTTGCCCACATCTGAGGTCCTCTCCAAGGTTTCTCATAGTCAGCATTGTCACTGGCGTCCCACTGGATGTGAATTCTCCCTGCCCACTGGGTGTGAGTTTTCCTTGCCCTTTTGTGGGTTCTTCCGAGGATGTTATAGTCGTAATGGTTTGTGCAGTCCTTTGAGACATTTGTGATTTGGGGCTATATAAATAAACATTGATTGATTGATTGATTGATAAATGACGGTGATGCAAAAGTCAGTGTTGGTGTGTGGACAGGTATAACGGAGCTTTTCGGCGACATTCTCTCATAAATAGATACAATTTATGATCTCATAATTATACATATGAGTATGGTATTGAGGGTATGGGCACTTGGTTCCTTGATGGACTCCGGGCAAAATTAACATTCAATTATCCATCCATTTCCTACCGCTTATTCCCTTTCGGGGTCGCGGGGGGCGCTGGCGCCTATCTCAGCTACAATCGGGCGGAAGGCGGTGTACACCCTGGACAAGTCGCCACCTCATCGCAGGGCCAACACAGATAGACAGACAACATTCACACTCACATTCACACACTAGGGCCAATTTAGTGTTGCCAATCAACCTATCCCCAGGTGCATGTCTTTGGAAGTGGGAGGAAGCCGGAGTACCCGGAGGGAACCCACGCATTCACGGGGAGAACATGCAAACTCCACACAGAAAGATCCCGAGCCTGGATTTGAACCCAGGACTGCAGGAACTTCGTATTGTGAGGCAGACGCACTAACCCCTCTGCCACCGTGAAGCCCCAATTAATGGAACAATAAAGAGTCTGTATTTTGGGTTGTTCTGAAGCTCTATTTTTTACCTGTTATCATGTGGTACTAATTAACACAACAAACACATTGGACTGAATTAACGGCTTTTACGTGTGCATGTTTTTATTTACAAACCCCAAAGCCAGTGAAGTTGGCCCGTTGTGTAGATCATAAATAAAATCAAAATACATTGATTTGCAAATCCTTTCATATAGGGACGGCGTGGCGCGGTGAGGGAGTGGCCGTGCGCAACCCGAGGGTCCCTGGTTCAATCCCCACCTAGTACCAACCTCCTCACGTCCGTTGTGTCCTGAGCAAGACACTTCACCCTTGCTCCTGATGGGTGCTGGTTAGCACCTTGCATGGCAGCTCCCTCCTGATGGGTGCTGGTTAGCGCCTTGCATGGCAGCTCCCTCCATCAGTGTGTGAAAGTGTGTGTGAATGGGTAAATGTGGAAGTAGTGTCAAAGCGCTTTGAGTACCTTGAAGGTAGAAAAGCGCTATACAAGTACAACCCATTTATTTATTTATTTATATTAAAATGTATATATTACCACTTTATATGGAATTTAAATAAGTTGTGTATATATATGATATGTGTATATGTATATATATATATATATATGTATATGTATATATATATATGTATATATATATAAGTGTATATGAGACGTGTGCTACATATATTTTGCATGTATATTGTTTAAAAAAAAAAATAGTATAAGTGAAGCATGTTTTAGATTTTATATATTTTGAACCTTGTTCTTGTTGTGATGGGGTAGGTTTATATAAGCGTTGCTTCAACCTATTCAACCTAGGGCTTCACGGTGGCAGAGGGGTTAGTGCGTCTGCCTCACAATACGAAGGTCCTGCAGTCCTGGGTTCAAATCCAGGCTCGGGATCTTTCTGTGTGGAGTTTGCATGTTCTCCCCGTGACTGCGTGGGTTCCCTCCGGGTACTCCGGCTTCCTCCCACTTCCAAAGACATGCACCTGTGGATAGGTTGATTGGCAACACTAAATTGGCCCTAGTGTGTGAATGTTGTCTGTCTATCTGTGTTGGCCCTGCGATGAGGGGGCGACTTGTCCAGGGTGTACCCCGCCTTCCGCCCGATTGTAGCTGAGATAGGCGCCAGCGCCCCCCGCGACCACGGAAGGGAATAAGCGTTAGAAAATGGATGGATGGATGGATGCTTCAACCTACACCATTTCGGCTCAATCATTGCTCAAATGAGTGTTTTTGTTTTTTGTTTCTGTTTTTTGGGGTTTTTTTTTTTTTCTCTTTCTTGTTGTTGTTCTTTGTTTTATGTGAAGATTGCCGAAATAAAATACATTGATTGATTGATTGATTGATAGTATTAGCCAATATGGTAACACGTTTACGAGCGTCTGGGTTAGTGTTATTAACTTACAATGGCATTCTTTTTGTATTGTTTCCTCAGTAAATTCATCGAAACGTCACCGTGGAGTTATTGAGTCTGTTTAGCAGATTTTGCCGCAAAAATACATGTATCTATTTTTATATTGCTCTTTTTTTCTTTGTTATGAACATTATTATTATGTAAACTCAAAGTTATTGGTTTTTTTGTTCTTTGTTGTTGCTATTTTAGCAATACAACATTTTATTATTTGATCATGTCTGCATTGTAATCTTTTTGTTTTGTGATTGTGATGTTTTTTGCTTGGACCCCAGGAAGAATAGTCTCCACTGCGGTGTAGACTAATGGGGATCCTTAATAAACTAAACTAAGACATTATCTCATGTTTTTAAACCTCATGTAACAACACAACATGAAGTCAGGTATTGACGTACTACTATTGTTGATGTCTTTTAACATTGACAAGAAAAAAAATTCGGATTTCCGCGCACCATTTTTTCCAGCTTATACTTTTTTTTCCTACGCTTTGAATTGTGTGGCCTATAAAACGGTGCTGCTAACGTATGGATTTTTTTTTTTCCCGCTAACAGCCATAATGTTTTGTATTTAACAAATCATTTTTATAAAACATTGACAGAGACACTGATAAGGTGTGTCCATGTCTGTGCTACGGCGCCATCTTTGCGTTCTCTTACTGCGGGTTGAAAAAGTGTTTTATGCATTGGATATTACGTTTTTTTTTCTATTATTTGTCCAAAGCGTTTCTGCTCAAAGGGATTCTTCATTCATCAGTCCAAGCAATGTTTTTGTCACGGCTGGTTACACCAGGCTGCGCTTTTTTGTTGGTGTTCTCCTGTGTTTGGTGTTGGTTCCTTCTTTTGGTGGCACTTAGCTTCACACATCTTTCTCTGAGCACTGATCCACCACGCGCTTCCTTTCTGTTAGCAATCAGTTCTATTTAAGTTGAGTGTGAGCTATCATTCTTTGTCGGGACTTTGTTTGGAATGGATATTCATTCATGTGGACTCTAGGGGTGTAACGGTACGTGTATTTGTATTGAACCGTTTCGGTACGGGGGTTCCGGCTTTGTCACGAACATATGAAGTAGCTGCCTAAGCTAAAGTCTTAACAAGCCGCTCTGTTTTCTGCCTCTGTCACCTACACTGCACCCAGCATTGTCCCACCCACACAACCATCTGATTGGTTATATATATAGCGGTAACTGCCAATCAGCAGTGCGTATTCATAGCGCATGTAGTCAGCGTCAAACAGATAGGTCTTTAGCATGTGAGCAACGGACTTTCCCCAAATTATAATTAACACCTCCCAGTCAACGTTCTAAATGACGTTCTAGAAACAAACTGCAGCTCAGCTAGCTCACAGTCCTGGCTTGAGGTGAAGGCTGATTAACTTTTAGCGTAACATTAGCTCATTGTGCGGTGTGTGTGTGTGCGTGCGTGCATATGCTAGTGTTATAATAATGTAACTGCATCATAAAGCCTACATGAACTCCATGGTGTTCCAGGGATGAATAGTCTCTCCTATTGCTTTTGTACTACTTTTTTCAGCTATAGTTACATTAATCATTAGTAATGTAGCAGCTTAGTTTTGAATGGCAGGGTCCCTGCTATCACATGTTGATAAAAATATAGAATTTACATAATAAAAATCAACCACAGGCTTCCCAAATGCTTTGATAAATTAAGCATGATGAGTTGACTTGAAACTGTTTAATGTTGCACTTTGTATATGTCGAAGAAAAGTTTTGTCATTTTATTTAATCTGAGCAACAAGTTGAGACAGTTTAATGTTGATTAAGGTGGGCAGAATTATTATTGTGTTTCCAATGTTAAAAGGATGAAGCCAGTGTTTACAAATTTGGTAAATAAATAACCCAAAAATTTATATTTTGTTGTTTTCTTACTGTACCGAAAATGAACCAAACCGTGGCCTCTAAACCGAGGTACGTACCGAACCGCCATTTTTGTGTACCGTTACACCCCTAGTGGACTCTATTTCCGTGAGTTTTGCTGTGTTCCAGCACTCCGTTTTTGTTGTTTTGCAACCGGTCCCTTGTAGTTTAGTTTTTGCATCGCCTTCCTTATGCTTCAGTGCCTTCCTAACGGCACTCATCCTTTTTTGTTTGAGCTCCATTAAATACCTTTACCTGCACGTCGCCTCCTCGGTCTTTCGCATCTTGGGAACACGCCACCTTTTGAAGTTTTACAATATAACTAAAACAATTCATACTTACAAAACCGTCCCATGTGTGATGTCTGTAGGAGGAGTATTTTAATGCATGTTTGTACGTGCGATCGTAATGTATACAAGCTAGCGTCGTTAGCATTCGCAAACTTGCTAACACAATTGGCAATCCAATCCACTTTATTTATATAGCACATTTAAACAACAATAACGTTTCCAAAGTGCTGCACAGCCATGTTAAAAACAATATTATGCTCCACCAATGACTGAATAAAACAAAAAATAAAGAAAAATAAAAACCAATAAAAATAATATAAAAACAAATATGATTAAAAACCATTTTAAAGGGCATAATCAATTAAAACAGTAAAATAAAATCAAAGCACTCTTTTTACAGTATATCAGTTTTCGTAAATTCACCGTGGAGTGTTTTAGTCTGTTTAGGTGATTGGAGAGCTAGCTTCCGCAACTAGTGGCTACAAGACGGCGACTTCTGTTTTGTTTGATCAGCCGTTTTACTGCCGTGTGTCAATTTAGTTGATGTAAAAAAAAAAGTCCTGTTTTAACGGTAAAATTCGGGTAACTGAGCTGTCAGAGTTTTTCCCTTAAATTTATAGAATGTTTACACTGTTGAGTTGAGTTGAGTTTGAGTTTATTTCGAAAAGGAGTAGGAAGAAGCAGAGCTTATTTAATCCTACCCCTTTTCTTTTGCTAAAACTTTTGTTCACTTCCTGTTCTCAATGTATTCACAATAAAAATAAATAAATAAAGAATTAGTGAAGTAGGTTTTATTCCATACGATGAGATACGTAAGATTATTTTTAGAGTGAAAGAATGAATGGGTGAATAAGTTCAGAATGTTTATCATGATTCTTCTTCTTTGTACTTTGTAAACACTTTAAGTTTGAAGAGTTTCTCGAAGTGGATCATATAGTACATTGTTTGATCGCTTTGCTTAATCCATTCCATATTTCAATTCCACATACTGATATACTGAAGGTCTTAGTGTTGTACGTGCGTACCAATGTTTAAATGACATTTTTCTCTAAGATTATATTTCCCCTCTTTTGTTGAGAAGAATTGTTGTATATTCTTGGGTAGCAGGTTATAGTTTGCCTTGGGTATAATTTTAGCTGTTTGCAATTTCACTATGTCGTGGAATTTTAGCATCTTTAATTCAATAAATAAAGGGTTTGTATGTTCTCCATTTCCAACATTATGTATTATTCTAACTGATCTTTTTGTAACACTGTTAGTGAATGAAGTGTACTTTTGTCATTATTTCCCCATATTTCTACACAGTAACTCAGATATGGTAACACTAGTGAGCAGTAGAGAATATGAAGGGATTTTTGGTCTAGAACATATTTAGCTTTATTCATTATTGACGTGTTTCTTGCTACTTTATGTCGTATATTTTTTACATGAGATTTCCAGTTCAATTGACCAATTACTCTTTCAATTTCTATTCCGTCTATTTGTGTTTGACTGCAGACAAGGTTATTTTTTTCCAACAAAATCCTGCCGCGTTAAAATAAATCGATCACAAATCTATTGTCCACCATAGAGGACGTTGGTTGAGCTTTCTGGAATTTAACTATCCCTGCTTTAGTCAGTAATCTCCTTCTATCTGGTTCAAGTCTCTTAGACTTGAGTCCAATTGTCTCAAAGCCCCATTTACTGTGTAGTAGGCGCAACAAGCCTGCCATTGGCACGCCATTTATTCTTATTAGGCAATATAACAATGAAAGACAGTCCTCATTAATAAAGACGGGGGAAGAAAAATTGTAATCTGTTTGATCATCTTGATTTTGACAAGGGAATTCATCTTGTCGGCTCGTCACTACGGCGGGGGAAGTGGACCATAAGCTAAACTCAAGCGTCTGTGTTATTGATTGAAATGCAGCTTGATAAGAATCAAAGGGTGAAGATGATATCTCTCAAAGGAATAGTTGAACTTTGTCAGGTATACTTCCACAAGATTCACTCCCACCCCCAAATCTGTGTGTTTTGCAGAAGCTGTGTTTAACTCGATCCTCATGAGGAAGTGAAGAATGGCTAAACAGTTGTACAAAACAACGTTGCTCATGCAACAACCTAATCTGCGATTATTTGTATTTGCAGCTGCCAATAGTAGAATAATACTACAGTAATAGAATCTAACTATAAGTACCTCACTTGGATGAAAGACATGCAGTAGAGACACTGGTCCATAATACATTTTTATTATACAAACCCCGTTTCCATATGAGTTGGGAATTTGTGTTAGATGTAAATATAAACAGAATACAATGATTTGCAAATCATTTTCAACCCATATTTAGTTGAATATGCCTCAAAGACAACATATTTTTAATTCTTACTAATATGCGCCACACTGTGAACCCACACCAAACAAGAATGACAAACACATTTCGGCAGAACATCCGCACTGTAACACATTATAAACGCAACATAACAATTACCCAGAATCCCATGCATCTATCAATCAATCAATCAATGTTTACTTATATAGCCCTAAATCACTAGTGTCTCAAGGGCTGCACAAACCACTACGACATCCTCGTAGGCCCACATAAGGGCAAGGAAAACTCACACCCAGTGGGACATCGGTGACAATAATGACCCAGTGGGACGTCGGTGACAATGATGACTATGAGAACCTTGGAGAGGAGGAAAGCAATGGATGTCGAAGCGGGTCTAACATGATACTGTGAAAGTTCAACATGATACTGTGAAAGTTCAATCCATAATGGATCCAACACAGTCGCGAGAGTCCAGTCCAAAGCGGATCCAACACAGCAGCGAGAGTCCCGTTCACAGCGGAGCCAGCAGGAAACCATCCCAAGCGGAGGCGGATCAGCAGTGCAGAGATGTCCCCAAACCGATACACAGGCGAGCAGTACATGGCCACCGGATCGGACCGGACCCCCTCCACAAGGGAGAGTGGGACATAGAAGAAAAAGAAAAGAAACGGCTATTCCTGGCTATATTATACACCCCGCTAGCACCAAACTACCCCCCCCCCCCTTCCCCCTCCCCTCCGTGTGCTGGTTGAGGTGTCGCTGTCCTCTACTAAATCCTGTCAGCAAAAACATGGCAATATCGCAAAATGATCAAGTATGACACATTGTAACGGACCTGTTATTCCCGTTTAAATAAGAAAATCTCATTTCAGTAGGCAGGGGTAGGGAACCTATGGCTCGCGAGCCAGATGTGGCTCTTTTGATGACTGCATCTGGCTCTCGGATAAATCTGGAGCTGATATTGCTTAACACGATAAGTAATGAATAATCCCACTTGTAATCACAGTGTTAAAAATAACCTTCAAAATATAAAACATTCTCATGCATTTTTAATCCGTCCACCCGTTTTCTACCACACCTGTTCAAGAACTTGCGTTAAAGGTAAGAAGTTATTTATTTATTATCTGTTAGTGTGGGGTTTGCCCTCCTGGGGGTTCTTCAGACCACCAAGAACCGACCTGAGAGCCTGTTTCAGGGTTACAATATTGTTTCATTTTTCAATTAGTCTCTCAGTTGCTTTCCAGCAATCGTCTTTTTCTCTTTCGTTCTCGCTCGCGCTCCGGCTCCAGTTCCAATCCTGTCACTCTTTCTGGCCGCTGCTTATAACAGAGCGACAGATGATTAGATAACAAAGGCCGTCCACGCACCTGCCGCTGATTTCAAGGCCGATCCTGGCAACACCCCGCTTCGCTGCAGGCTCGCAGGCCACGCCCCCTCCACATTTAGCTTCAGAATAACAATGTTATTACAAAGAATAAGAGACCTATTATACTCTAGAAATGTTGGTCTTACTTAAAAATGCACGCGTTTAGTTGGGTTCAGTGTGAAAAAAATATTATATGGCTCTTAAGTAAATACATTCTAAAACATTTGGCTTCCTGGCTCTTTCAGCTGTTCGGTCAAACCTGAACTTGCATTACTTTCTTTTCTCCTGCTCTAAATGCACGTCTGAAACGCCCGTAGTGTCGCGTGTGGCGAGAACAGAGAAGGACACGCATCACAGAAGGAGCTGAGCGGGCAAAGGTTTCCAGTTTGCATAATGCAAGTCATGAATGGTCCCCTGTGGAGGTCGGAGACGGCGGGGATGCACTTCTCAGCCACCGAGGTTTTCGATGGCTCAGTTGTAAAAAAAAAAAAACCCTGCTCGACCCGCTTATCATCTCGACTCACGTTGGCCCGCACGGACCGGATCGATCTGCAGGAATTTGTCGCCGGTCTTGATGTGCGTTGTGTTTATATTACCTCACCTTAAAACTCATCTGTATACTCTAGCCTTTAGATAGACCTCCTTTTTAGACCAGTTGATCTGCCGCTTCTTTTCTTTCTCCTATGTCCCCCCCCTCCCTTGTGGAGGGGGTCCGGTCCGATGACCATGGATGAAGTACTGGCTGTCCAGAGTCGAGACCCAGGATGGACCGTTTGTCAGGACCCAGAATGGACCGCTCGCCTGTATCGATTGGGGACATCTCTACGCTGCTGATCCGCCTCCGCTTGAGATGGTTTCCTGTGGACGGGACTCTCGCTGTTGTCTTGGATCCGCTTGAACTGAACTCTCGCGGCTGTGTTGGAGCCACTATGGATTGAACTTTCACAGTATCATGTTAGACCCGCTCGACATCCATTGCTTTCGGTCCCCTAGAGGGGGGGGGGGGTTGCCCACATCTGAGGTCCTCTCCAAGGTTTCTCATAGTCAGCATTGTCACTGGCGTCCCACTGGATGTGAATTCTCCCTGCCCACTGGGTGTGAGTTTTCCTTGCCCTTTTGTGGGTTCTTCCGAGGATGTCGTAGTCGTAATGATTTGTGCAGTCCTTTGAGACATTTGTGATTTGGGGCTATATAAATAAACATTGATTAATTGATTGATATTAGCGGGCCCGGCATAGTCTCCCGCTTATTGGAAAGGAAATAAAAATCAGTGAAAGGGGATAAGATCAGTTTTATGACGCCGCATCCTGCCTGGAACTGCTTTATTGGTAAAAACGATAGGACTCGTCCAATTTGAATAATTTCACGGAATCCCTCTCAGAACAGTTTAATTATGTTATCACACAACTGGCAACATCTGTCTTTATACCGAAGCACATGACAGTTTTATTACATGCAAAAAAATGTCTCTGTGGGTTCTGGCGAGTGATGTGTGATCTGATTATTAATCACAGATGAATGATAATTGATGGTGTGTGAAAAATGAATTATTATTTGAAAAACACAGCAATTATTGAGGAATTCTGAACTTCAAAACACCCATTAAGGTTGTACTATATAGTATGTCGGTCTGGGACATTTCTGCACTGCTGACCCGTCTCTGCTTGGGATGATCTCCTGCTGGCCCCACTATGGACTGGACTCTCACTATTATGTTAGATCCACTATGGACTGGACTCTCACTATTATGTTTGATCTACTATGGACTGGACTCTCACAATATTATGTTAGATCCACTATGGACTGGCCTCTCACTATTATAATTGATCCACTATGGACTGGACTCTCACTATTATGTTATAGCCACTATGGACTGGACTCTCACTATTATAATTGATCCACTATGGACTGGACTCTCACTATTATGTTATAGCCACTATGGACTGGACTCTCACTATTATGTTGGATCCACTATGGACTAGACTCTCACTATTATGTTAGATCCACTGTGGACTGGACTCTCCCTATTATGTTTGATCTACTATGGACTGGACTCTCACTATTATGTTAGATCCACTATGGACTGGACTCTCACTATTATGTTAGATCCACTATGGACTGGACTCTCACTACCATGTTAGCTCCACTATGGACTGGACTCTCACTATTATGTTTGATCTACTATGGACTGGACTCTCACAATATTATGTTAGATCCACTATGGACTGGCCTCTCACTATTATAATTGATCCACTATGGACTGGACTCTCACTATTATGTTAGATCCACTATGGACTAGACTCTCACTATTATGTTAGATCCACTATGGACTGGACTCTCCCAATATTATGTTGGATCCACTATGGACTGGACTCTCACTATTATGTTAGATCCACTGTGGACTGGACTCTCACTATTATGTTAGATCCGCTATGGACTGGACTCCCACTATCATATTAGATCCACTATGGACTGTACTCTCACAATATTGTGTTAGGTCCACTATGGACTGGACTTTCACTATTATGTTAGATCCACTATGGACTGGACTTTCACTATTATGTTAGATCCACTACAGACTGGACTCTCACAATTATGTTAGATCCACTATGGACTGGGCTCTCACTATTATGTTAGATCCACTACAGACTGGACTCTCACAATATTATGTTAGATCCACTATGGACTGGACTCTCACTATTATGTTAGATCCGCTATGGACTGGACTCCCACTATCATGTTAGATCCACTATGGACTGGACTCTCACTATTATGTTAGATCCACTATGGACTGGACTCTCACTATTCCGTTAAATCCACTTTGGACAATACTCTCAGTATTATGTTGGATCCACTATGGACTAGACTCTCACTATTATGTTGGATCCACTATGGACTAGACTCTCACTATTATGTTGGATCCACTATGGACTGGACTCTCACTATTATGTTAGATCCACTATGGACTAGACTCTCACTATTATGTTAGATCCACTATGGACTGGACTCTCACAATATTATGTCAGATCCACTATGGACTGGACTTTCACTATTATGTTAGATCCACTACAGACTGGACTCTCACAATATTATGTTAGATCCACTATGGACTGGACTCTCACTATTATGTTAGATCCACTATGGACTGGACTCTCACTATAATGTTAGATCCACTGTGGACTGGACTCTCACTATTATGTTAGATCCGCTATGGACTGGACTCCCACTATCATATTAGATCCACTATGGACTGGACTCTCACAATATTGTGTTAGATCCACTATGGACTGGACTTTCACTATTATGTTAGATCCACTACAGACTGGACTCTCACTATTATGTTAGATCCACTATGGACTGGACTTTCACTATTATGTTAGATCCACTACAGACTGGACTCTCACAATATTATGTTAGATCCACTATGGACTGGACTCTCACTATTATGTTAGATCCGCTATGGACTGGACTCCCACTATCATGTTAGATCCACTATGGACTGGACTCTCACTATTATGTTAGATCCACTATGGACTGGACTCTCACTATTCCGTTAAATCCACTTTGGACAATACTCTCAGTATTATGTTGGATCCACTATGGACTAGACTCTCACTATTATGTTGGATCCACTATGGACTAGACTCTCACTATTATGTTGGATCCACTATGGACTGGACTCTCACTATTATGTTAGATCCACTATGGACTGGACTCTCACAATATTATGTTAGATCCACTATGGACTGGACGTTCACTATTATGTTAGATCCACTACAGACTGGACTCTCACAATATTATGTTAGATCCACTATGGACTGGACTCTCACTATTATGTTAGATCCACTGTGGACTGGACTCTCACTATTATGTTAGATCCGCTATGGACTGGACTCCCACTATCATATTAGATCCACTATGGACTGGACTCTCACAATATTGTGTTAGATCCACTATGGACTGGACTTTCACTATTATGTTAGATCCACTACGGACTGGACTCCCACAATTATGTTAGATCCACTATGGACTGGACTCTCACTATTATGTTAGATCCACTATGGACTGGACTTTCACTATTATGTTAGATCCACTACAGACTGGATTCTCACAATATTATGTTAGATCCACTTTGGACTGGACTCTCACTATTATGTTCGATCCACTATGGACTGAACTTACACAATATTATGTTAGATCCACTATGGACTGGACTCCCACTATTATGTTAGATCCACTATGGACTGGACTTTCACTATTATGTTGGATCCACTATGGACTGGACTCTCACTATTATGTTAGATCCATAATAGACTAGACTCCCACTATTATGTTAGATCTACTATGGACTGGACTCTCACTATTATGTTAGATCCACTATGGACTGGACTCTCACTATTATGTTAGATCCACTATGGACTGGACTTACACAATATTATGTTAGATCCACTACAGACTGGACTCTCACTATTATTTTAGATCCACTATGGACTGGACTTTCACTATTATGTTGGATCCACTATGGACTGGACTCTCACTATTATGTTAGATCCATAATAGACTAGACTCCCACTATTATGTTCGATCCATAATAGACTGGACTCTCACTATTATGTTAGATCCATAATAGACTGGACTCTCACTATTATGTTAGATCCACTATGGACTGGACTCTCACAATATTATGTTAGATCCACTATGGACTGGACTCACTATTATGTTAGATCCACTACAGACTGGACTCTCACTATTATGTTAGATCCACTATGGACTGGACTCTCACTATTATGTTCGATCCACTATGGACTGAACTTACACAATATTATGGTAGATCCACTATGGACTGGACTCTCACTATTATGTTAGATCCACTACGGACTGGACTCTCACTATTATGTTAGATCCACTATGGACTGGACTTTCACTATTATGTTAGATCTACTATGGACTGGACTCTCACTATTATGTTAGATCCACTATGGACTGGACTTTCACTATTATGTTAGATCTACTATGGACTGGACTCTCACTATTATGTTAGATCCACTATGGACTGGACTTTCACAATATTATGTTAGATGCACTATGGACCCACATTTGCGGTCCTCTCCAAGGTTTCTCATAGTCATTCTCATCGACGTGCCACTGGATTGTGAGTTTTTCCTTGCCCTTATGTGGGCGCTGAACAGCGGATGTCGTTGTGGCTTGTGCAGCCCTTTGAGACACTTGTGATTTAGGGCTATATAATCAAACATTGATTGTTTGATTGATTTATTGATTGATTGATACTAAATGCATCAATTATGAGGGGCGTCTCTGTCCTGGCTGTTCAGTACAAATTCATTCAGAATAATGGCAAAAGGAAATTAAATGAAAGTCAGTTGTTGTGTTTATTTTGTCTTGCAATTTTCTTGTTTCTTACTCAGTATTTATAATATTCATATATTTTCCAAAAGGACAATTTAGTTTGCTTGTTTGTGATGTTTATGTTATATTAACTTCACAACTGACGGCCTTACAAGACCCCCAAAATTAAACATAAATTACATATAATTAAACGCTACCCAAGTTATTACAAACACTACATTTTTTAAAAGCCTGATTTCACTGTTCTTTTTATTTGTTTTGTCGAAATAAAAATCAATACGGCACTGAAATAAATACATAAATCCCTCCCCCATTTTAGTGTTAAAGATCTCGGACAACTTAACACATTTGCCGGTTGCCGTGCACTTTTTGGCATATCGCAAAAGACTTGGTCACGCATTATACGTTGATTAGTGAAACCAGATTTTTGATTAATGACAGTATATCACTCGCTTGCAAATTAACCCTAAAAAAATGGCCACAATATTTATGTATGTTTAATATGGGTGTTCCAAAAAATTTATTTTCTAATAAATCGGGATCTTTACCTGTAACGATTCTTAATCGATTCAAAATAAGCTAATATTTTTCACTGTTTTAATTCAGATTTGCTTTACAAACAAGAAGTGTTGAACACGTATTTTGTTGTCTGATTCTAAGTATTGGAGGCGATTAAATATTTGGGTCGAATTTTATTTAAAAAAAAAAAAAAGATTTTTTAGAAGGATATATGTTACGCCTGTTCGGCATTGTGGTGCCGAGTTGATTCCCTCGAGGATGCGTCGAACGATAACACAGCCAAGGTAAGGTTTAAATATTTATTTGAATACCAAAGGAGCTATGAAGCAAAAAAACACTGAAGCTACGCAAAAGGCAAACAAAAGATGCTAGCGTGTGAGCTAGGAAGTACAAACAGAAAACTTGGCACGAAGGCACAAAATGTAAAACAAAAAGAATTAGCATGAGAGCTAAGAAATAGCAGGTGGCTTAGCATATGAGCTAGCGAGAAAATACATACAGTCATAACGTTGCGTGAAAGCAAGCTAGAGTCCCAGCCAGGTAGAATGAAAAGAGGAAGGCTTATAAAGGGAAGGTGATTAACAGAGAACAGGTGTGCAGGAACCGGGAGTAACAGCTGAAACTAATAAGTAACCATGGTGATGGACTAAACGGGAAATAAACGGATCAAACGGAGAATGCGGACAAAGATGGAAAAATAAACAATAATATGTGAAGATCCGAGTCACGGATCGCAACAATATAGAAATTTACCAGAGCCCCCAATACAGTTGAGATAGGTTCCAGCGACCCCAAAAGGGACAAGCGGTAGAAATGGATGGATGGATGGGTTTATCTATTCTATGGAGGAATGTAGTTAATTATAGAACTAGCAACAATGGTGTGTGGGTTCCATTATAGACCATGAATTGATTTACGTGGACCCTGACTTAAAGAAGTTTCATCCATCCATTTTCTACCGCTTATTCCCTTTTGGGGTCGCGGGGGGTGCTGGCGCCTATCTCAGCTACAATCGGACGGAAGGCGGGGTACACCCTGGACAAGCAGACAACATTCACACTTACTACGTAAAATGTGAATGTTGTCTGTCTATCTGTGTTGGCCCTGGGATGAGGTGGCGACTTGTCCAGGGTGTACCCCGCCTTCCGCCCGATTGAAAAACTTATTCGGGTTTTACCATTTAGTGGTCAATTAAACGGAATATGTACTGAACTGTGCAATCTACTAATAACAATTTCAATTAATCAATCAATGTGTGGCAGCAAACTGTGGATTTTATTATCTTTTTTTAAATTCATATTAATGCACTTATTTTATATTTGCAATTTCAGAATTGAGATGCATTTTTTTGCAAAATTATTTAATGTCGTGGCAAACAGCAACATCATTTATTTCAACTCTTTTCCCTAAAATTTGCGACAGAGTGGGTTTTATCGGATTATTCAATTAATCGACAGATTATCATATTTTCGGGACTATAGGGTGCACCGGATTACAAGTAGGATACCGTCCGAGCAGGACTCAAATAGATAGAGTTCCTTGGGTGGATAATGTAAACTCACTACACCGGTATATTTTCGCGCTTTCATGGCAAGTTTACTGACAGATATAAGTAAGAATTTTACACTACTTTATACTAATTACATCTGAAACGCTCACACTGCCCCCGCCCGGAGCCGTCGCTTTTTCTTTTCTTTTCTTTCTTTATTTATTTTCTAGTCCTTCACTATCAATATCAGCATCGCTCAAATTAATGGGGAAATTGTCGTTTTCTGGGTCCGATTAGCTCTTACTGCTGGAGGCTCCCATTAAAAACAATGTGAGGACGTGAGGAGCCCTCACCCTTGTGATGTCATCGTCTGCGACTTCTGGCAAAGGCAAGGCTTTTTTTTATCAGCACCAAAAGTTGCGAACTTTATCGTGGATGTTCTCTACTAAATCCTTTCAGCAAAAATATGGCAATATGGCGAAATGATCAAGTATGACACAGAATGGACCTGCTATCCCCGTTTCCATCCATCCATCATCTTCCGCTTATCCGAGGTCGGGTCGCGGGGGCAGCAGCCTGAGCAGGGAAGCCCAGACTTCCCTATCTCCAGCCACTTCGTCTAGCTCTTCCCGGGGGATCCCGAGGCGTTCCCAGGCCAGCCGGGAGACATAGTCTTCCCAACGTGTCCTGGGTCTTCCCCGTGGCCTCCTACCAGCTGGACGTGCCCTAAACACATCCCTAGGGAGGCGTTCGGGTGGCATCCTGACCAGATGCCCGAACCACTTCATCTGGCTCCTCTCGATGTGGAGGAGCAACGGCTTTACGTTGAGCTCCTCCCGGATGGCAGAGCTTCTCACCCTATCTCTAAGGGAGAGACCCGCCACACGGCGGAGGAAACTCATTTCGGCCGCTTGTACCCGTGATCTTATCCTTTCGGTCATGACCCAAAGCTCATGACCATAGGTGAGGATGGGAACGTAGATCGACCGGTAAATTGAGAGCTTTGCCTTCCGGCTCAGCTCCTTCTTCACCACAACGGATCGATACAACGTCCGCATTACTGAAGACGCCGCACCGATCCGCCTGTCGATCTCACGATCCACTCTTCCCCCACTCGTGAACAAGACTCCTAGGTACTTGAACTCCTCCACTTGGGGCAGGGTCTCCTCCCCAACCCGGAGATGGCACTCCACCCTTTTCCGGGCAAGAACCATGGACTCGGACTTGGAGGTGCTATCCCCGTTTGAATAAGAAAATCACATTGCAGTAGGCCTTTAAGAATAAATATGTACTTACATTCACGTCTTGCTCGTGCCAACTTTCCTTTGCATCGGAAGGACAATCCAAAGTCCACGGTCCGACACAAGAGAGTGAAAAAGCAGAAACTGAGTGTCCAAAAACCAAACAGAACATGACTTAAAGGGGAACATTATCACCAGACCTATGTAAGCGTCAATATATACCTTGATGGTGCAGAAAAAAGACCATATATTTTTTTAACCGATTTCCGAACTCTAAATGGGTGAATTTTGGCGAATTAAACGCCTTTCTATTTTTCGCTCTCGGGGCGATAACGTCACAACCTGACGTCACATAGATCGTCAATCCGCCATTTTGTCAAACACATTACAAACATCGAGTCAAATCAGCTCTGTTATTTTCCGTTTTTTCGACTGTTTTCCGTACCTTAGAGACATCATCCCTTGTCTGAGGGTGTAACAACACGATCAGGGACGGATTCAAATTTTCTTACGTGGAGTGTGCATCGATTAGCACGGCATGTTAATCGATGCTAACATGCTATTTAGGCTAGCTGTATGTACATATTGCATCGTTATGCCTCATTTGTAGCTATATTTGCATCCAGCCTTTCCCTCCACCCACATTTAATGCCAAACAAACACTTACCAATCGACGGATTCATGTTGCACCAGTGTCAAAAGATCCGAAAATCCCTCGTCCGCACATTTTACCGGTGATGCTATGACAGACATGGCACAGAGATGTATGGATACCCTGCGACACTCAAAGCAGATGCATTTCCAACGATAAAGTCAACGAAATCACAAAGTTGAGTTTTTTTGATGTTATTGACTTATGTGCTAATCACACATATTTAGTCACGGCATGACTGCCAGCTAATCAATGCTAACATGCTACTTAGGCTTGCTGAATGTACATTTGTAGCTATATTTGCATCCAGCCTTTCACTCCACCCACATTTAATGCCAAACAAACACTTACCAATGGACGGATTTAAGTTGCTGCTGCACAGAGACATGGCACAGAGATGTATGGATACCCTGCGACACTCAGTCGTTGGTTGGAAGACGATCGCCGAATAGCTTCAATAGCTATTCGCTCAATAGCTTCAGTTTCTTCTTCAATTTCGTTTTCGCTATCTGCCTCCATACTCCAACCATCCGTCTCAATACATGCGTAATCTGTCGATTCGCTTAAACCGCTGAAATCCGAGTCTGAATCCGAACTAATGTCGCTATATCTTGCTGTGCTATCCGCCATGTAGGCATCATTAAATGACGTCACAGGAAAATGGACGATGGATTTAAAGATATCGAAAATCAGGCACTTTAAAGCAGTTTTTCGAGATATTCCGGAAGGTGTAAAATGTTGAAAAAAACTTTGAAAAATAAAACAAGCCACTGGGAACTGATTTTTATTGTTTTTAACCCTTTTGAAATTGTGATAATGTTCCCCTTTAAAGTTAAAGTACACTGGGGAAAAACGGTATTTAGTCAGCCACAGATTTTGCAAGTTCTCCCACTTCAAATGATGACAGAGGTCTGTAATTTTCATCATAGGTACACTTCAACTGTGAGAGACAGAATGTGAAAAAAAATTCCAGGAATTCACATTGTAGGAATTTTAAAGAATTTATTTGTAAATTATAGTGGAAAATAAGTATTTGGTCAACCATTCAAAGCTCTCACTAATGGAAGGAGGTTTTGGCTCAAAATTTCACGATACATGGCCCCATTCATTCTTTCCTTAACACGGATCAATCGTCCTGTCCCCTTAGCAGAAAAACAGCCCCAAAGCATGATGTTTCCACCCTCATGCTTCACAGTAGGTATGGTGTTCTTGGGATGCAACTCAGTATTCTTCTTCCTCCAAACACGACGAGTTGAGTTTATACAAAAAAATTCAATTTTAGTTTCATCTGACCACCTGACATTCTCCCAATCTTCTGCTGTATCATCCATGATGGGTAAAATTTGGTAAAAAAAACTTTGAAAAATAAAACAAGCCACTGGGAACTGATTTTTATTGTTTTTAACCCTTTTGAAATTGTGATAATGTTCCCCTTTAAAGTTAAAGTACAGTGGGGCAAAACAGTATTTAGTCAGCCACAGATTGTGCAAGTTCTCCCACTTAAAATGATGACAGAGGTCTGTAATTTTCATCATAGGTACACTTCAACTGTGAGAGACAGAATGTGACAAAAAATTCCAGGAATTCACATTGTAGGAATTTTAAAGAATTTATTTGTAAATTATGGTGGAAAATAAGTATTTGGTCAACCATTCAAAGCTCTCACTGATGGAAGGAGGTTTTGGCTCAAAATCTCACGACACATGGACCCATTCATTCTTTACTTAACACGGATCAATCGTCCTGTCCCCTTAGCAGAAAAACAGCCCCAAAGCATGATGTTTCCACCCCCATGCTTCACAGTAGGTATGGTGTTCTTGGGATGCAACTCTGTATTCTTCTTCCTCCAAACACGACGAGTTGAGTTTATACCAAACAATTCAATTTTAGTTTCATCTGACCACATGACATTCTCCCAATCCTCTGCTGTATCATCCATGATGGGTAAAATTTTGAAAAAAAACTTTGAAAAATAAAACAAGCCACTGGGAACTGATTTTTATTGTTTTTAACCCTTTTGAAATTGTGATAATATTCCCCTTTAAAGTTAAAGTACACTGGGGAAAAACAGTATTTAGTCAGCCACCAATTGTGCAAGTTCTCCCACTTAAAATGATGACAGAGGTCTGTAATTTTCATCATAGGTACACTTCAACTGTGAGAGACAGAATGTGAAAAAAAATTCCAGGAATTCACATTGTAGGAATTTTAAAGAATTTTTTTGTAAATTATGGTGGAAAATAAGTATTTGGTCAACCATTCAAAGCTCTCACTGATGGAAGAAGGTTTTGGCTCAAAATCTCACGATACATGGCCACATTCATTCTTTCCTTAACACGGATCAATCGTCCTGTCCCCTTAGCAGAAAAACAGCCCCAAAGAATGATGTTTCCACCCCCATGCTTCACAGTAGGTATGATGTTCTTGGGATGCAACTCAGTATTCTTCTTCCTCCAAACACGACGAGTTGAGTTTATACCAAAAAATTAAATTTTGGTTTCATCTGACCACATGACATTCTCCCAATCCTCTGCTGTATCATCCATGATGGGTAAAATTTGGAAAAAAAACTTTGAAAAATAAAATAAGCCACTGGGAACTGATTTTTATTGTTTTTAACCCTTTTGAAATTGTGATAATGTTCCCCTTTAAACTAAACATGTCCACAGACATGACAGACAGAGCCTAATTGAAATGTCTTATAGGTCATGAAGAGTTTGTAGAACTAATCCACGATCAGTCTTTCAAGTACAACCCGCTGCTCCTCAAAGCTCCACATCAAGATGTACACGTTCACTGTTCGATGTCGTCGATACGTAATTGTTTGAACCGAGCCCCGGGAGGCGAAGTGCGCACTCAAACACGAGTGGCTTTAATTGCCATCGTCAAAACACTTCCAATGTTTACATTTAGTTGAATAACAATGCCATTTTAGGGAGGTCAGTCTTCAATGACGGCCACTTGAGAGACGCCGGAATGCACCAGCCTCCTCCCGGGAAAACACTGAAGCGCACAGCCTATTCATTTTTAATGAGCACACCACTTTGAAAACTTCATAGAATTAATATGTATCAGTGAAGTCTTTCCTATGCATAAAACTTCAGGGTAATTAATATTCATAGACTGTGCTTGTTAACACCCCGGCGCTCGTGCAACGTGGATCCAATTAACATAGAATGGACCCGAAGGAATCGGACGGATACTGTAAGCCAGTGAAAGTGAGAGTCTTCTTTTAAAACACTTATTTGTTTCATTAGGCCCTAATCTTTGTCCAATTAAGGCACAGTTTGACAATGTCAGACTCGTTGCTGATTTTTCTCCCCCAGATTTAGGATGGATACCTTTCACCTAGGGCTGGGCGATATGACCTTTTATTAATATCTCAATATTTTTAGCCCATGTCACGATACAGGATATATATCTCGATATTTTGCCTTAGCCTTGAATGAACACTTGATGCATATAATCACAGCAGTATGATGATTCTATGTGTCTACATTAAAACATTCTTGTTCACATTGCATTAATATCTGCTCATTTTAAACTTTCATGCAGAGAAGGAAGTCACAACTAAGTCAATTTACCAAAAGTGTATTTATTAAACAGTTATTAAACAGTGGCACAAACATTCGTGTCATTTCCAAAACAGAAAGTGCAAGATTGTCAGAGACATTTTAAAACAAGCTATGAGTGCACTTTTGTGCATGATGTCACAAAGATGACATATCGAAACGACACTAAATTAAAGTGCACTTTTTGTACAGAACGCCACTACAATAGTTTAAAACAAGTAAAGTGCACTTTTGTGCATGATGTCACACAAGATATTTCAATAATTGTCAAATAAAAATGAGCTGCATTATAGGAAATCAAATAGTGTTCGTCCTTCGCTATGTGGTAGGTTACTGCGTACATTATGGGGCGGCATAGCTCGGTTGGTAGAGCGGCCGTGCCAGCAACTTGAGGGTTGCAGGTTCGATTCCCGCTTCCGCCATCCTAGTCACTGCCGTTGTGTCCTTGGGCAAGACACTTTACCCACCTGCTCCCAGTGCCACCCACACTGGTTTGAATGGAACTTAGAAATTGGGTTTCACTATGTAAAGCGCTTTGAGTCACTAGAGAAAAGCGCTACATAAATATAATTCACTTCACTTTTGTGCATGATGTCACAAAGATGACATATCGAAACGACACTAAATTAAAGTGCACTTTTTGTACAGAACGCCACTACAATAGTTTAAAACAAGTAAAGTGCACTTTTGTGCATGATGTCACACAAGATATTTCAATAATTGTCAAATAAAAATGAGCTGCATTATAGGAAATCAAATAGTGTTCGTCCTTCGCTATGTGGTAGGTTACTGCGTACATTATGGGGCGGCATAGCTCGGTTGGTAGAGCGGCCGTGCCAGCAACTTGAGGGTTGCAGGTTCGATTCCCGCTCCCGCCATCCTAGTCACTGCCGTTGTGTCCTTTGGCAAGACACTTTACCCACCTGCTCCCAGTGCCACCCACACTGGTTTGAATGTAACTTAGAAATTGGGTTTCACTATGTAAAGTGCTTTGAGTCACTAGAGAAAAAGCGCTATATAAATATAATTCACTTCACTTTTGTGCATGATGTCACAAAGATGACATATCGAAACGACACTAAATTAAAGTGCACTTTTTGTACAGAACGCCACTACAATAGTTTAAAACAAGTAAAGTGCACTTTTGTGCATGATGTCACACAAGATATTTCAATAATTGTCAAATAAAAATGAGCTGCATTATAGGAAATCAAATAGTGTTCGTCCTTCGCTATGTGGTAGGTTACTGCGTACGTTATGGGGCGGCATAGCTCGGTTGGTAGAGCAGCCGTGCCAGCAACTTGAGGGTTGCAGGTTCGATTCCCGCTTCCGCCATCCTAGTCACTGCCGTTGTGTCCTTTGGCAAGACACTTTACCCACCTGCTCCCAGTGCCACCCACACTGGTTTGAATGTAACTTAGAAATTGGGTTTCACTATGTAAAGTGCTTTGAGTCACTAGAGAAAAAGCGCTACATAAATATAATTCACTTCACTTTTGTGCATGATGTCACAAAGATGACATATCGAAACGACACTAAATTAAAGTGCACTTTTTGTACAGAACGCCACTACAATAGTTTAAAACAAGTAAAGTGCACTTTTGTGCATGATGTCACACAAGATATTTCAATAATTGTCAAATAAAAATGAGCTGCATTATAGGAAATCAAATAGTGTTCGTCCTTCGCTATGTGGTAGGTTACTGCGTACATTATGGGGCGGCATAGCTCGGTTGGTAGAGCGGCCGTGCCAGCAACTTGAGGGTTGCAGGTTCGATTCCCGCTTCCGCCATCCTAGTCACTGCCGTTGTGTCCTTGGGCAAGACACTTTACCCACCTGCTCCCAGTGCCACCCACACTGGTTTAAATGTAACTTAGATATTGGGTTTCACTGTGTAAAGCGCTTTGAGTCACTAGAGAAAAGCGCTATATAAATATATAATTCACTAATTCATTATCTCCTTCTGTTGTTGACTATTTTTTTTTTATACGGTGTTGATGTGGAAATGGTTGCTTGGGCATTTTGTGGGTGTGGCACCGGCCAAGATGTTGACATGTATGTAAATTGTAGCGTCCCGGAAGAGTTAGTGCTGCAAAGGCTTCTGGGTATTTGTTCTTTTGTGTTCATGTTGTGTTACGGTGCGGATGTTCTCCCGAAATGTCTTTGTGATTCTTGTTTGGTGTGGGTTCACAGTGTGGCGCATATTTGTAACAGTTTAAATTTTTTTTTTGTTGCTAGTTATTATATTTACTGCATTACAAGAAACAGTCTTCATCCTGGAGTAAATGACATTGTTTGTGTTGTGATCCGCTACCCGGATTACATCCCTAGTCTGTTTTGTGAGTCATTTTTGGTTTTTTGATTGTTTGGACTCTTCCGGTGCTGCTAAGTGTGTGCACGATTTGTCCCACCTGCTCTTGTTTCCACGCACACCTGTTGGTTATTGTTTTTGTGAGTATTTAAACCTGCCTGCTATCTTAGTTCATTCCTAATGGTTTGTTTGCTTCATGCAACAGTTAGGTTTGGTTTTCTACCTCTTTGTATCTGGCTAAGTCTCGCCTTAGCTCCCGTGCATTCGGCACGCTGTTCTTGGACTCTTTTTGAATACATGCTAAGTTTAGCATTAGCTTCCCGTGCTTTCTTTTTTCCTTTTGTACCAGTGTTATTTTACTTTTTCTATTAAACCAAGCTCCTACCTGCAATCCTGCTTGTTCCTGTCCTACTGCATGTTGAGGTGACCCCTCGCCCATTCACCATGCGTTCCAAACGTAAAAGTTTGATGTTTATTCAGAAAGCACGAGTGATGAATCCCATTTCCCTGCCGTGTTTAGCAGCGACGCGCTCCTTATGTGCGAGAAAGATGGCACAGGTCGGTGTTCACTGAGCAATAGCCGCCTTCCATTTACTGAATAATACGCCGTGATGGGACGCCTCGTCATAAATAACGGCGATGTTAGCGCCGCATCCTCTGAATGACACGAGCCATAAATACTTAGTCAGGCTTGAGAATACGGTTCATATAAATCCTCCTGTGACCTTATTTCTTTCCCCATCAGATGTGGTGTGGACATAAATAACGACATGTTTACCTCATTTAGCAGCAAACCAAAAGAACAATGCGGGTGACGACGGTGTTATTTACTTGTTTTATCAGTTTTGTGTTAAAGTGATGGCTCGGCTGAAAGCAATCGCTGCTAAATGACACAGAAAATAAGACCCTTATGTCTTTTTTTTCCTTTTTTTTCCCCACTCTACTCTTCTTTATTTGCTTTGAATGAAATTGCGTCTGTTCTGCATTTGGCTGAAGAAACATGAGCCTTGTACATAAGTCACGTTTTTTTTTTTTGCATTAGGTGCTCCCTGGAGGTCAGAGGGAAATATCATGGAAGTGTGTAAAATCTAAATGTGAAATCTTGCAGAAAGAAATATTTATGACCATTTTTCTGCTTGACTAAAGCTGCATGACGAGCCTTAGAAGCCGGCGAGTGGGCAAAGTTCTGCTGCAGGGCTGATGTTAAAGACAGAGCTGGAGACACAACTTTGTGGCTTTTTGTTTGTTTTGGTGATTGTCTGGAAATTGTGGGGTTCATTGACTGGTTTTCTTCAGGCAGATAGATAAGAATCCCATTTGTGTTTGTTTTTAAATCTCTTTTTGCACTAAATAAGTGTTGGGCTGAAAGCAGGGTTGTTCGACCGTCGTCGTGCAAGCAGGTTCCGTCCTGCGTTTTCAGTTAAAAAGGAACGTTTTTTGCAGGCGATTCTTAAAAACACTACAGCACTGTCGTTTGGATCAGTGTTTTTCAACCAGTGTGCCGTGAGATATTGTCTGGTGTGCCTTGAGAAAATATGCATCCATTCAAGTTCTTCCGCTTATCCGAGGTCGGGGTCGCGGGGGCAGCAGCCTAAGTAGAGAAGCCCAGACTTTACTCTCCCCAGCCACTTCGTCCAGCTCTTCCTGGGGGATCCCGAGGCGTTCCCAAGCCAGCCAGGAGACATAGTCTTCCCAACGTGTCCTGGGCCTTCCCTGTGGTCTTCTACCGGTCGGACGTGTCCAAAACACCTCCGCAGGGAGGCGTTCGGGTGGCATCCTCACCAGATTCCCGGTCCGCCTCATCTGGCTCCTCTCAATGTGGAGGAGCAGCGGCTTTACTTTGAGCTCCTCCCGAAGCTTCCCACCCTATCTCTAAGGGAGAGCCCAGCCACCCGGCAGAGGAAACTCATTTCGGCCGCTTGTACGTTTGATCTTGTCCTTTCGGTCATAACCCAAAGCTCATGACCATAGGTGAGGATGGGAACATAGATCGACCGGTAAATCAAGAGTTTCGCCTTCCGGCTCAGCTCCTTCTTTACCATAACGGATCGACCAAGGAACGCCGCTGGCTTCGCTGGGCCCGAGATCATCTAAGATGGACTGATGCAAAGTGGAAAAGTGTTCTGTGGTCTGACGAGTCCACATGTTGAATTATATTTGGAAACTGTGGACGTGGTGTCCTCCGGAACAAAGAGGAAACAAACCATCCGGATTGTTCTAGGCGCAAAGTTCAAAAGCCAGCATCTGTGATGGTATGGGGGTGTATTAGTGCCCAAGTTATGCGCAAGTTACACATCTGTGAAGGCACCATTAATGCTGAATGGTCCATACAGGTTTTGGAGCAACATATGTTGTCATCCGAGCAACGTTATCATGGACGCCCCTGCTTATTTCAGCAAGACAATGCCAAGCCACGTGTTACAACAGCGTGGTTTCGTAGTAAAAGAGTGCGGGTACTTTCCTGGCCCGCCTGCAGTCCAGACCTGTCTCCCATCAAAAATGTGTAGCGCATTATGAAGCGTAAAATACGACAGCGGACTGTTGAACGACTGAAGCTCTACATAAAACAAGAATGAGAAAGAATTCCGCTTTCAAAGCTTCAACAATTAGTTTCCTCAGTTCCCAAACGTTTATTGAGTGTTGTTAAAAGAAAAGGTGATGTAACACAGTGGTGAACATGCCCTTTCCCAACTACTTTGGCACGTGTTACAGCCATGAAACTCTAAGTTGATTATTATTTGCTAAAAAAAATAAAGTTTATGAGTTTGAACATCAAATATGTTGTCTTTGTAGCATATTCAACTGAATATGGGTTGAAAAGGATTTGCAAATCATTGTATTCCATTTATATTTACATCTAACAGAATTTTCTAACTCATGTAGAAACGGGGTTTGTATGTAACGCGCTCCCTGTTCACATAAATGTAAATTATATTGTCAGATGTCAGGGAATAAACTCCCACAATCTGCAGGATATCAAGTAATTATATTGATCGTTATTAGCCGATGTACTCAAATACTGAACGGCAGGCGCTCACGTGTGATCACAGCAATTCATACAGAGAGCGTTTGTAAGACTTTATGCAGACCGCCGAGTGAAAATGATTCTGGAAAACCACATGTCACACTTAATAGGATCGGAATTGTAAGCCTTAGAGTTGCAGAAGCAGCGGCCAAAGGCCAGTTCCCCTCAAACGTACCAAATAAATTCCGTCCTGAGGAGTGAAATTGTGTGTCTTTATGCACAATTACGTGACAACAACAACTTGAACTGTCTGTTCAAGGATGTGCAGTTGCATGGTGAGTCTACTGTACTCTGAATCTAAAAAGCCCTGGAAATCCTGGAAAAAGGATTGACCATTGTTCCAGTCATGGAAAACATGTGAACTATTACATCTTCACTAGAAACACTGTTTTTTTTTCCTTATTTCCAGGACCATAGAGCGAGAGAGTGTCAGTTATTGATCTAGAGCTCTGTGATTGAATTTACCTTTAGGGGTACCGAAGTGATCAGTGTTGTGTTTAACTATGGATCACATTCCAGGTGTTAATTACTAAAGAGCAACCAGCAAATTTTAGAAAAAAAACCCCAACAAAAATTACATTCAAAACCTAAAAACCGGTGAAGTTCGCACGTTGTGTAAATCATAAATAAAAACAGAATACAATGATTTGCAAATCCTTTTCACTTTTATTCAATAGAACAGACTTTAAAGACCCATCCATCCATCCATCATCTTCCGCTTATCCGAGGTCGGGTCGCGGGGGCAGCAGCCTAAGCAGGGAAGCCCAGACTTCCCTATCTCCAGCCACTTCGTCTAGCTCTTCCCGGGGGATCCCGAGGCGTTCCCAGGCCAGCCGGGAGACATAGTCTTCCCAAAGTGTCCTGGGTCTTCCCCGTGGCCTCCTACCAGCTGGACGTGCCCTAAACACATCCCTAGGGAGGCGTTCGGGTGGCATCCTGACCAGATGCCCGAACCACCTCATCTGGCTCCTCTCGATGTGGAGGAGCAGCGGCTTTACTTTGAGTTCCTCCCGGATGGCAGAGCTTCTCACCCTATCTCTAAGGGAGAGGAAACTCATTTCGGCCGCTTGTACCCGTGATCTTATCCTTTCGGTCATGACCCAAAGCTCATGACCATAGGTGAGGATGGGAACGTAGATCGACCGGTAAATTGAGAGCTTTGCCTTCCGGCTCAGCTCCTGCTTCACCACAACGGATCGATACAACGTCCGCATTACTGAAGACGCCGCACCGATCCGCCTGTCGATCTCACGATCCACTCTTCCCTCACTCGTGAACAAGACTCCTAGGTACTTGAACTCCTCCACTTGGGGCAGGGTCTCCTCCCCAACCCGGAGATGGCACTTTAAAGATGACTTTAAAGACAAGATATTTAATGTTCAAACTGAGAAACTTAATGGCAGCACATTGCAAAAAAGTTGGCATTTTTACCACTGTGTTACATGGCCTTTCCTTTTATCAACACTCAGTAAATATTTGGGAATTGAGGAGACCAATTTTTGAAGCTTTTCAGGTCTTATTATTTCCCATTCTTGTTTAAAGTACAGCTTATTGTTCAGTTGTGGTATTTTAGGCTTCATATTCTGCCACACATTTTCAGTGAGGGACAGGCAGGCCAGTCTAGTACCCGCACTCTTTTACTACAAAGCCACGCTGTTGTAACACATGCAGAATGTGGCTGGCTGAAATAAGCAGGGGCGTCCGTTAAAAGGCGTTGCTTGGATGACAACATAAGTTGCTCCAAAACCTGTATTTACTTTTCAGCATTAATGGTGCCTTCACAGATGTGTAAGTTACCCAGGTTTTGGGCACTAATACACCCTGATACCATCACGGATGCTGGCTTTTGAACTTTGCGCCAATAAAAATCCGGATGGTTCTTTTCTTCTTTGGTCCAGAGGACACGACGTCCACGGTTTCCAAAAACAATTTGAAATGTGGACTCGTCAGACCACAGAACACTTTTCCACTTAGGATCAGTCCATCTTAGATGAGCTCGGGCCCAGTGAAGCCGGTCGCGTTTATGGGTGTTGTTGATAAATGGCTTTCGCTTTGCATAGTAGATTTTGCACTTACAGATGTAGCGACAAACTGTAGTTACTGACAGTGGTTTTCTGAAGTGTTACTAAGCCCATGTAGTGATATCCTTTACACACTGATGTCGCTTTTTGATGCAGTACCGCCTGAAGGATCCGAGGTCACGGGCATTCAATGTTGGTTTTGGGCCTTGCTGCTTACTTGCAGTGATTTCTCTAGATTTTCTGAAACTTTTGATGATATTACAGACCACAGATGGTGAAATTCCTAAATTCCTTGCAATAACTGGTTGAGAAATGTTGTTCTTAAACTGTTGGACGATTTGCTCACTCATTTGTTCACAAAGTGGCGACCTTCGCCACATCCCTGTTTGTGAAGGACTGAGCATTTCATGGAAGCTGCTTTTACACCCAATCATGGCACCCACCTGTTGCCAATTAGCCCGTTCACCTGTGGGATGTTCCAAATAAGCGTTTCATGAGCGTTCCTCAACCTTCTCAGCTTTTTTGAAACATGTTGCTGGCATCAAATTCGAAATGAGCAAATATTTGCAAAAAATAGCAACGTTTACCAGTTCGAACGTTAAGTGTCTTGTCTTTGAAGTCTATTCAGTTGAATATTAGTTGAAAAGGATTTGTAAATCACTGTATTCTCTTTTTAGTAACAATTTGCACAACGTACCATCTTCACTGGTTTTGGGTTTTGGATATTAGTTGGACTATCAGTCGCAGATTGTTTGTATTATCGACAAATGAGTTTGTCGGCCACAAATGTTACTGTTGATGTTTTTTTGCTAGCATTTAGCTAATGCTCGGGAGTTGGACACTGGTTGTTTTGGTCAGACCTTACATGGTTCACTGTGGCATTTGCTACGCCAACTAGTGTTGGGGAGGAGTATAACCCCAATTTTTTTTTCGGCCTAAAGCATAGCAAAAACAGTGAGATAGCTTGTATCCCCCAAAATCGTCTTGTTTATCCTGTCTTTAGATGTAAATAATTTATATTTATTGTCATTGTACATTGTACAACACAATTGCAAGCAAACTTATTCATAATATTGTAATGATCAGTGGTCCGGATCATGTTTTGTCTTTTCTGTTAGTTTTGGACTCCTTTAGTGCCCGGTTGTGCACCTCTGAGTTTGTTTTGGTTGCCATGGCTGCTCATTATGTTCACCTGTCTCTGATTAGTGTTCGCCCGCTCACCTGCTACCCGAGCACTAATCAGAGGCATTATTTAAGCCTGCCTTTGCCGGTCAATGGGTCTGGCCTCATTGTTTGCTACATGCACCTGTTACGTGAGTTTTGCTTTGTCTCTGGTCGTTTGCTTCATGCCTTGTCTACGTAAAATTTGTTTGTTTCATGCCACAGTTTAGTGAGAATTATTTCGCCTTGTGTTCCGTTTTTTTTTTTTTTTTTGTACTACTTTGACATTTTGAGGAATAGATCATGTTCCTACCTCACGCTTTTGTCCAGAGTGGTCCACCTGCATTTCAGTAAGCTGCGTAAACCCCGTCGTGACAAATATATTGAATATTTTAAATATGTTTGGACGTATAAACCCTTCAAAATAAAAGCATTATGATTTATTATTGCAATTTTTTGAATTCCTGGGATCTTTCATTAACTAAAGATCAACGATAATTTGTCATCCATGGTCATACACGTGGTCATTTAAAAAGAAACCTGTCAAAATGGAAGTAGCATTTTATTTCATTTCCAGTATGCCTTATTGAAGAAAAGCTTGTAGTTTTACTGACTTTAGTAAATAAACCTTTGAATCATTAAACCATTTCTTTGTAGACTTTTAAGATCGGTATTTGAATACCCCTGCACGAGTCCATTCTTAGCACAATTGGGTTTACTTGACAGTTTCTCTAAGTGCTTGGATTCCTACTGAAGTTCAGTACGCAGTTCTGTCACGGTTCAAATGCCCCAGTAGGAGTACGCCTTAAAAGCCTCAACATGTCCAACTGACACATTTTTTGTAAAACAAATAACAAAACTGAAAGAGAATTTCTGAAGGTTGGATAGTCTCCCCCCCCCTGTAACTTGGATAAGTAGAGCTTTGATGAAAGGTATCCTTCAGTTTAGTAATCTGTCAGTAACAACTTTGAGACTATTCTTTTGAGAACCAATTGTTTTTTCTGGTCGTTTTATTTTGTCGAAATTAATAGCCCTGTTATGCACAACACAAATGTCCGTTGCGGAGAAGGCTTGTTCTCAGGAGGATATAACCGAAACTACCGGCGTGGCTCGGTTGGTGGAGAAGCCATGCCAGCAACTTTAGGGTTTTAGGTTAGATCCCCGGTCACTGCCGTTGTGTCCTTGGGCAACATACTTTACCCACCTGCTCCCAGTGCCACCCATACTGTTTTAAATGTACCGTATTAGGGCGCACCAAATCATAGGGCGCATTAAAGAAGTAATTTTAGTTTTTTTCTAAATGTAATGTTATGATCCGCTGCCCGGATCATATTATGATTTAGATTTTTGAGTCTTATTGTGTTTTCTGTTGGATTTGGGCTCCTTCGGTTCCTGTTTGTGCACCTCTCAGTTGGTTTCCATAGTTACTCATTATTTTCCCCTGCCGCTTGTTTCGGACGCACACCTGTTTTTGTAATCACTGTCATTATTTGAGCCTGCCTTCTCCCGTCAGTCTGTCTGGCTTCGTACTGTAACGACCCGGTCTGGGTTTTGTTCTCCGAGGGATGCAGACGGGCTTCAGACACAGCGTGCAGGTAGGAAAAATGATTTATTAAGAAATAAATCAGTCAGAAAAAAGAAAAACGTGCGCATAGCACTTAAGAAAAAGAACTAAAAGAGCTAGCATGGAAGCTAGAAAACAAAAGTAGCTTAGCGTGGAAGCAAGCAGGAAAACAAAAGTCGTTACTTGTTGTATGAAAACAAACTACCAGATGGCAGTATAGGTGTCCACATAAGCGGCCACAAGACCCCAATTCAGTAGTGTGCACAATTTTGGAAATAAGAGCTAAAAGGTTCTGTCCACGCATGTGGCCACTAAGAGGACCTACTGTCAGAAAACACATTGTTTTGCATTTCTTACAGTTAACTTATCTTAAGAGTGTTTCCTGCAGGCAGGCACAAGACGTTAAAACAACGTTGAGACCTTGTTGAATTAGCAACTCAAACCTAACGTTGGAACAACATGCTTTTTCGACAAGGTTTAATCAATGTTGGGTTCTGGCGTTGATTTGACCATTGAAATTTGGTCATTTCCCAACACAATTACAACGTTGAAAAACATGCTTTTTGACCACGTTTATTCAATTTCGGGTTCTGACGTTGATTTGACCATTGAAATTTGGTCAGTTTCCAACACAATTACAACGTTGAAACAACATTTTTTTTTTACAAGATTCATTCAATGTCAGGTTGTGACGTTGATTTGACCATTGAAATTTGGTCATTTCCCAACACAATTACAACGTTGAAACAACATGCTTTTTGACAACGTTTAATTAATGTCAGGTTGTGACGTTGATTTAACCATTGAAATTGGTCATTTCCCAACACAAATACAACGTTGAAATAACATTTTTTTACAACATTTATTCAATGTCAGGTTCTGACGTTGATTAGACCATTGAAATTTGGTCATTTCCCAACACAATTACAACGTTGAAACAAGATTTTTTTTACAACATTTATTCAATGTCAGGTTGTGACGTCGATTTGACCATTGAAATTTGGTCATTTTCCAACACAATTGCAACCTTGAAACAACATGCTTTTTGACCACGTTTAATTAATGCCGGGTTCTGACGTTGATTAGACCATTGAAATTTGGTCATTTCCCAACACAATTACAACGTTGAAACAACATTTTTTTACAACATTTATTCAATGTCAGGTTTTGACGTTGATTTAACCATTGAAATTTGGTCATTTCCCAACACACTTACAACGTTGAAACAACATGCTTTTTGACAACGTTTAATTAATGTCGGGTTCTGACGTTGATTTGACCATTGAAATTTGGTCATTTCCCAACACAATTACAACGTTGAAACAACATGCTTTTTGACAAAGTTTACTCAATGTTGCGTTCTGACGTTGATTTGAACATTGAAATTTGGTCATTTTCCAACACAGGTACAACGTTGAAACAACATGCTTTTCGACAACGTTTATTAATTTTTAGGTTGTGACGTTGATTTGACCATTGAAATTTGGTCATTTCCCAACACAATTATAACGTTGAAAAACATGCTTTTTGACCACGTTTAATCAATGTCGGGTTCTGACGTTGATTTGACCATTGAAATTTGGTAATTTCCCAACACAATTACAACGTTGAAACAACATTTTTTTTTACAACATTTATTCAATGTCAGGTTTTGACGTTGATTTAACCATTGAAATTGGTCATTTCCCAACACAAATACAACGTTGAAATAACATTTTTTCACAACATTTATTCAATGTCAGGTTCTGACGTTGATTTAACCATTGAAATTTGGTCATTTCCCAACACAATTACAACGTTGAAACAACATGCTTTCTGACCACGTTTAATTAATGTCGGGTTCTGACGTTGATTAGACCATTGAAATTTGGTCATTTCCCAACACAATTACAACGTTGAAACAAGATTTTTTTTACAACATTTATTCAATGTCAGGTTGTGACGTTGATTTAACCATTGAAATTTGGTCATTTCCCAACACAATTGCAACGTTGAAACAACATGCTTTTTGACAACGTTTATTCATTTTTCGGCTGTGAAATTGATTTGACCATTGAAATTTGGTCATTTTCCAACACAATTACAACATTGAAACAACATGCTTTTTGACAACGTTTATTCAATGTCAGGTTGTAACGTTGATTAAACCATTGAAATTTGGTAATTTTCCAACACAATTACAACATTGAAACAACATGCTTTTTGACAACGTTTAATTAATGTCAGGTTCTGACGTTGATTTGACCATTGAAATTTGGTCATTTCCCAACACAATTACAACGTTGAAACAACATTTTTTTTTACAACATTTATTCAATGTCAGGTTTTGACGTTGATTCAACCATTGAAATTGGTCATTTCCCAACACAATTACAACGTTGAAACAACATGCTTTCTGACCACGTTTAATTAATGTCGGGTTCTGACGTTGATTAGACCATTGAAATTTGGTCATTTCCCAACACAATTACAACGTTGAAACAAGATTTTTTTTACAACATTTATTCAATGTCAGGTTGTGACGTTGATTTAACCATTGAAATTTGGTCATTTCCCAACACAATTGCAACGTTGAAACAACATGCTTTTTGACAACGTTTATTCATTTTTCGGCTGTGAAATTGATTTGACCATTGAAATTTGGTCATTTTCCAACACAATTACAACATTGAAACAACATGCTTTTTGACAACGTTTATTCAATGTCAGGTTGTAACGTTGATTAAACCATTGAAATTTGGTAATTTTCCAACACAATTACAACATTGAAACAACATGCTTTTTGACAACGTTTAATTAATGTCAGGTTCTGACGTTGATTTGACCATTGAAATTTGGTCATTTCCCAACACAATTACAACGTTGAAACAACATTTTTTTTTACAACATTTATTCAATGTCAGGTTTTGACGTTGATTCAACCATTGAAATTGGTCATTTCCCAACACAAATACAACGTTGAAATAACATTTTTTTACAACATTTATTCAATGTCAGGTTCTGACGTTGATTTAACCATTGAAATTTGGTCATTTCCCAACACAATTACAACGTTGAAACAACATGCTTTCTGACCACGTTTAATTAATGTCGGGTTCTGACGTTGATTTGACCGTTGAAATTTGGTCATTTCCCAACACAATTACAACGTTGAAACAACATGCTTTTTGACAACGTTTATTCAATGTCAGGTTGTGACGTTGATTAAACCATTGAAATTTGGTAATTTCCCAACACAATTACAACGTTGAAACAACATTTTTTTACAACATTTATTCAATGTCAGGTTCTGACGTTGATTTGACCATTGAAATTTGGTCATTTTTCAACACAATTACAACGTTGAAAAAACATGCTTTTTGACAACGTTTATTAATTTTTAGGCTGTGACGTTGATTCGACCATTGAAATTTGGTCATTTCCCAACCAACAACGTGGATCAACGTTAGACATCAACGTTGTCTCAATTTGGACATACAACTATTGTGCATTGTTGTTTCAAAGACAGTTTTAAAGGACATTTATGTATAATAAAACAATTTTTTCACGCTGTTTTTAAGAGAGCACAGCCTGTAGGTTCAATGTCTACAATTGTGTAGCTTAGTTGTTTTCATACAAGTGTTGTGATCCGCTTCCCGGATCACATTTTGATGTTGAGTCCTTTTGTGTTTTCTGTTTGTTTTGGACTCTTCCGGTTCCTAGTTTTGCACTTCCTTATTTATCTTGTCTCCATGGTTTTGTATTTGTTCCACCTGCTACTGGCTTTTGACGCGCACCTGTGTTTCATTGATTACGTCCGTATTTAAAGGGCAACATTATCACCAGACCTATGCAAGCGTCAATATATACCTTGATGTTGCAAAAAAAAGACCATATATTTTTTTAACCGATTTCCGAACTCTAAATGGGTGAATTTTGGCGAATTAAACGCCTTTCTGTTTATTCCTCTCCGAGCGACGACGTCAGAACGTGACGTCACATCGGTACTCAACGGCATTTTTCCCTACACATCAGACGCATCGAGTCAAATCAGCTCTGTTATTTTCCGTTTTTTCAACTGTTTTCCGATACCTTGGAGACATCATGCCTCGTCGGTGTGTTGTCGGAGGGTGTAACAACACGATCAGGGACAGATTCAAGTTGATTTACTTAGAATGTGCATCGATTAGCACGGCTAACATGCTATTTAGGCTAGATGTGTGTACATATCGCAGCATTATGCCTCATTTGTAGCTATATTTACATCTAGCCTTTCCCTCCATCCACATTTAATGCCAAACAAACACTTAGCAATCGACAGATTTAAGTTGCTCCAATGTCAAGAGATGCTAAAGTCCCCCGCTTGGTTTTTACCGGCGATGCTACGACAGAGATGGCATAGAGATGGCAAAAATGTCTGGATATCCTGCGACTCTCAAAGCAGTTGCGTTCCCAACGATAAAGTCAACTAAATCACAAAGGTGAGTGTTGTTGTTGTTGTTATTGACTTATGTACTAAGCAGACATATTTGGTCGCGGCATGACTGCCAGCTAATGGATGCTAACATGCTATTTAGGCTACCTGTATGTACATTTGAAACTATATTTACATCCAGCGTTTCCTTCCACCCACATTTAATGCGAAACAAACACTTACCAATCGACGGATTTAAGTTGGATCCAGTGTCAATGCAAAAGTCCTGATCGGTCGGTCCGCACATTTTACCGGCGATGCTAACGCAAAGATGGCCGAATAGCGTCAATAGCTACTCGCTCAATAGCTTCAGTTTCTTCTTCAATTTCGTTTTCGCTATCTGCCTCCATATTCCGACCATCTGTTTCAATACATGCGTAATCTGTTGAATCGCTTAAGCCGCTGAAAACCGAGTCTGAATCCAAGCTAATGTCGCTATATCTTGCTGTGCTACTCGCCATTGTTTCTATTGTGACGTCACAGGAAAATGGACAGTGGCTTAAGCAAATAGCGAAAATCAAGCACTTTAAAGCTTTTTTTAGGGATATTCCGGGACGGGTAAAATTTAGGAAAAAAATTTAGAAAAATAAAATAAGCCACTGGGAACTGATTTTTATTGGTTTTAACCCTTCTGAAATTGTGATAATGTTCCCCTTTAAGCCTGCCGTCTCCCTCCGTTCATTCTTGATCCTTTGGTTGCGGTAAGCAACACTC
This sequence comes from Nerophis ophidion, assembly GCF_033978795.1. Classification (NCBI taxonomy): domain Eukaryota; kingdom Metazoa; phylum Chordata; class Actinopteri; order Syngnathiformes; family Syngnathidae; genus Nerophis; species Nerophis ophidion. The sequence continues at coordinate 26,509,808 of NC_084626.1, forward strand.
ACGAGACGTTCTTGTTTCTGTGCTAAGTATCCCCTCTGGACTCTTCGACTCTGTGCTAAGTTTTTAGTTTAGCTTCCCGTGCGTTCGGCACACGTTTTCTTTTGTTTATTTCTGTCAGTTTTGTACCGGTATTATCATTTTTGTGTTAAAATCAAGCCCTTACCTGTTAGTCCTGTTGGTCTGGTCCTTTTGCATCCTGGGGTGGACAAAACCTTGATTGATCCACGTTAGCATTTTAGTTTGTCACAGTCCGGCAATCAATCCCGTTTTTTCGATATTTTTTTTTATTAAACGGCAATAATCCGAACCACTGAGGTTTACCAAGGTTTATATTAATACCGTTTACAGCCATGATAGTTTTAATTCCAGTATGCAGTACTCCAGTACTCTGGGCTTAATCATGTTGATGCTTTTTCGACGAAACCTGTGACAGGAAAGAAGCATTATAGTTTGCAGGTATTTCCAATGGATCTTACAAGTGCATGCTGGAGAAAATGACTTTTTTACTCCCTCTGCAGATATCGAATAATTCTGTCGGTGGATAGCCAAAGGCCCAAATTAAACATTAGCATGCAAAAGAAAAAGTAAGAACTGGAAAGATGGTTATTTTGTATTGAATAATGTAAAATATCTGTAGGGCAGCAGGGAAAGAATTAAATTAGCCCAAGTGTATTCTTCAAATGATTTCCACCATCTATACCTACTTTTAATTACTAATATATGTGTGTGTGCACTCAACTTTAAATTGAGTACTCTTTATTGAAAAAACAAGTAACTTTTTACAATTTTTTTTTATGTTTTAAAGAAGTTATTTGAAATACAGGTATAAAAAACAGGAATTCATTTGAACTGAGCTTGCAACTGGAAGAACAACTGCAAATCCAATTAGAATTGATGGAAGTAGAATTGTACACGTGGCTTGGCATTGTCTTGCTGAAATAAGCAGGGGCGTCCAATGATAACGTTGCTTGGATGGCAAGATATGTTGCTCCAATACCTGTATGTACCTTTCAGCATTAATGGTGCCTTCACAGATGTGTAAGTTACCCATGCCTTGGGCACCAATGCACCCCCATACCATCACAGATGCTGGCTTTTCAACGTTGCGCCTATAACAATCTGTATTTTTCTTTACCTCCGTTTCCACAGTTTCCAAAAACTATTTGAAATGTAGACTCGTCAGACCACGAAACATGTTGACACTTTGCATCCATCTTAGAGGAGCTCAGGCCTAGTGAAGCCGGTGGCGTTTCTGGGTGATGTTGATAAATGGCTTCCGCTTTTTATTGTACAGTTTTAACTTGCACTTACAGATGTAGCAACAAACTGTAGTTATGGACAGTGGTTCTCTGAAGTGTTCCTGAGCATATGTGGTGATATCATTTACACACTGATGTCGCTTTTTGATGCAGTACCGCCTGAGAGTACGAAGGGCACGGGCATTCAATGTTAGTTTCCAGCCTTGCCGCTTATGTGCAGTGATATCTCCGGATTCTCTGAACCTTTTGATGATATTACGGACCGTAGATGGTGAAATCCCTAAATTCCTTGCACTAGCTAGTTGACAAATATTGTTCTTAAACACATTTGTTCACAAAGTGCTGACCCTCACCCCGTCCTTGTTTGTGGATGACTAAGCATTTCATGGAAGCTGCTTTTCTACCCAACCATGGCACCCACCTGTTCCCAATTAGCCTGTTCACCTGAGGGAGGTTCCAAATAAGCGTTTGATGAGCATTCCTCAACTTTCTCAGTCTTTTTTTGCCACTTGTGCCAGCTTTTTTGAAACATGTCGCAGGCATCAAATTCCAAATGAGCTAATATTTGCAAAAACTAACAACGTTTTCCAGTTTCGAACGTTAAATATCTTGTCTTTGCAGTCTATTCAACTGAATATAGGTTGAAAATGATTTGTATTGTAAGCCAGATTTACTGGTATTGGGGGTTGTATATATATATATATATATATACATATATATATATATATATATGTATACTGTATTTCTTTGAATTGCCGCCGGGCATGTAATATGCGCCTGCCTTGATCTACTGCTGGGTCAAACTTGTGAAGTGAAGCGAATTATATTTATATAGCACTTTTCTCAAGTGACTCAAAGCGCTTTACATAGTGACACCCAATATCTAAGTTACATTTAAACCAGTGTGGGTGGCACTGGGAGCAGGTGGGTAAAGTGTCTTGCCCAAGGACACAACGGCAGTGACTAGGATGGCACAAGCGGGAATCGAACCTGCAACCCTCAAGTTGCTGGCACGGCCACTCTACCAACCGAGCTATGCCGTCCCAAAATTATTAGCGCATGCTTACTATTTGTGACGTCACGAGTGACGATTCCCCTGTCGCCATTTTCAAAACGGTGGAGGCAGCAGGGTCGGCAACCATCACCACTCAAAGAGCCATTTTGACCCATTTCACAACACCTAAGAGAGCCGCAAAACTCTTTTAAAAAGTATTATGAAATAACACAGCAGAGAGAATAATTTTGTTTGTATTATTGTGTAAACCAGGGCTCTTGTTCATCAGCCACACAGGTTACACTGAAGGTTGTGATGTAAACAAGTTTAACACTCTTACTAATATGTGCCACACTGTGAACCCACACCAAACAAGAATGACAAACACATTTCTGGATGACATCGGCTATGTAACACATTATAAACGCGACATAACAGTTACCCAGAATGCAATGCATCCATGACTCTTACTCCTTATATGTGGAGCCAATTTATTACAATGTTTAACCCTTCAAATGAACTTAATTGAAATGCAAAATTCATAACTTTGTCCAAGTCTGGTGGACATAAAGACACTTTTCATATTCAACACATCAGCACTGCACCTCCTCAATGTGTCTCAAAAAGGAATGCAGGCGCTAGACCCCAATTTGACTCTGTGATGTTTTGACAATCCCCTCACTTCAAAATATAACCGGCGTTGAAGACCGATTGAATTAGCGATTTGTGGCGAATTTATCTCAATCCGCGAGTAATTTGGTGCTCACTGTCTTCGCACTCACGCTCAATGAAAACAATAAACGGCGTCCTTATCTTCAGGAGCGGAATCAAGATAGGAGGCTGCAGGCTGCGGATTATATGGGATTGATTTGGTGAGGAAGTAGACACAGGAAATTGATGTCCACCTCACATTGCAAGAGAGAAAATGTTTGCTTTTGAACAGCAGCACAAAGCTTCGTTTCAGATGTTAAAAAAAAAAAAAAAAAAAAAAGTGTCACTGATGTGTCTCCGCCCTGTAATGAGTGAGACCTGCTTAGGTCCTCTGTGAAATGACACAAAGCGGCTAATGGGATTTAAAAAAAAAAAGTCAGGAGACGAGAGACCTGGTCGTCAGGGCAACCTGATCAATTATCTCAGGCTCCTGCACTCTTGAGGCCACGTTTCAAGTTGCCTCACTACGCCAGGAAAGGAAGGACAGCGTCACTTTAGATGTGCGGAAATCACTTATATGGTGAACTTAATCCAGTGTTTTGCATTCATTTATTAATTTATATACATACTGTATTCTCCGGACTATAAGGCGCACTTAAAATCATGTTTTTTTCCCTCAAAACTTGACAGTGCACTGCAAAAAGTCAGTGTTCAAAAACAGGGGAAAAAATGAGGGGTATTTTATTTGAACTAAGCAAAATAATCTGCCAATAGAACAAGAAAATTGGGCTTGTCAAGACTTTCCAAAACAAGTAAAATTAGCTAACCTTAATAAACCCAAAAATATGTTAAACTAAGTATATCTTCACTAATAACAAGTGCACTTTTCTTGGTTGAAAAAATAAATATCCATCGATTCATTTTCTACCGCTTATTCCCTTTGGGGTCGCGGAGGGCGCTGTTGCCTATCTCAGTTAAAATCGGACGGAAGGCAGAGTACACCCTGGACAAGTCGCCACCTCATCACAGGGCCAACACAGATAGACAGACAACATTCACACACACATTCACACACTAGGGCCAATTTAGTGTTGCCAATCAACCAATCCCCAAGTGCATCTTTTTGGAATTGGAGTACCCGGAGGGAACCCACGCAGTCACGAGGAGAACATGCAAACGCCACACAGAAAGATCCCGAGGCCGGGATTGAACTCAGGACCTTCGTATTGTGAGGCACATGCACTAACCCTTGTTCCACCGTCTTGCCTAAAGGAGTCATATTAATATTATTTTTATCAAAATGTAAAACACTTCCCTGTGGTCTAGAAAACATATAATGTTGGTTCTTTGCGGTTGGTAGAGCGGCCGCGCCAGCAACTTGAGGGTTCCAGGTTTGATCCCCGCTTCCGCCACCCTAGTCACTGCCGTTGTGTCCTTGGGCAAGACGCTTTACCCACCTGCTCCCAGTGCCACCCACACTGGTTCAAATGTAACTTAGATATTGTGTCTCACTATGTAAAAGTGTGTGTGTTGGCCCCGCGATGAGGTGGCGACTTGTCCAGGGTGTACCCTGCCTTCCGCCCGATTATGCCGGTTTAACAGTATTTGTGTGGCGACTTGCAGCACCCCAAGTGACCCCAAACGGGACAAACGGTAGAAAATGGATGGATGGATGGATGTACAAAATGATGATTCCACCTCTGCTCTCTCTCTCTCTCTCTCTCTCTCTCTCTCTCTCTCTCTCCCTCTCGCACCAACAATCCACTGCTGTGAATCACAGCCCACAGAAGTGGATGTGGCTCCTTTGATAGTCAAGAAGTGGCAGATTGTGATGTTGCCACGGGCTAACACGCTGTCATAGCTCGTACTGTTGCCAAGCGATCTTATCAAATAGTGATCTTATCAAATAGAGCCTCCGGTACAAGCGGCGAGGTTTCATCTTTAGTCACATTACTCACCTGTTGTTTTTTTTTTCTTCTTTATCATTCTGTATTTTGTATTTACCACGTGTCTGGATGTATTACTTGATGCAGCAAGTATGCTGTAATTTACAGAGTCTAATAGAATCCTTCATTTGGCTTCAGGGGAGTTTTTGTTTTTTTCGGAGCACATTAGCCCGGCTGCATTGTGGTCTGTCAAGACGTTTTCTCCCAGGAATCAATGTTTAATTTGAATAATTACATAAAATGTGTTCTTCTTGGTTTGCGGGGACATTGGTGCCCCAGATGAATAAAGAAGTAAATGAGTATAAGGAGGGGGGAAAACAGGTAATTATGCTGAACTAGTAAATGAATGACCTACTGGCTCGTGCTCTAATTGATTTTGTAGAGGAAAATGATTGTTATGCCTGTTTTGATGTGGGGGTTTTTTTTTTTCCAACTTTCAGTATTCCTCTGTGATTTAGTTGCTTCTTACGAGAAGTCAAATACCGTATTTACTAGAGATGTCCGATAATGGCTTTTTTGCCGATATCCAATACGTCGATATTATCCAGCTCTTAATTACCGATTCCGATATCAACCCATACCGATACACTGCAAAAAGTGAGCGTTCAAAAACAAGAAAAAAAAATACAAAAATGTATTATTTATTTGAACTAAGCAACATTTTCTGCCAATAGAACAAGAAAACCGGACTTTTCAAGACTTTCCAAAACAAGTAAAATGAACTAACCTCAATGAACCCAAAAATACCTTAAAATAGATGCCTCAGAGAAGCCGGCTGCGTTTCTGGATGTTGTTGATAAATGGCTTTTTATTTTATTTTATTTGAACTAAGCTAAATTATCTGCCAATAGAACAAGAAAATTGGGCTTGTCAAGACTTTCCAAAACAAGTAAAATTAACTAACCTCAATGAAGTATATTCTCACTAATAACAGGTGCACTTTTCATGGTCGGAAAAAAAAATTGACCTTTTTGCTCAATATGTTGAAAAATATTCTTAAATTAAGTAAACACCAGTGCCATTATCTTGACATCATCTTTTTTTACGAAGCCACGCTGTTGTTACACAAGCTGAATGTGGCTTGGCATTGTCTTGCTGAAATAAGCAGGGGCGTCCATGAAAAAGACGGCGCTTAGTTGGCAGCAAGGGGGCGGAATAGCTCGGTTTGTAGAGTGTCCGTGCCAGCAACTTGAGAGTTGCAGGTTCGATTCCCGCTTGTGCCATCCTAGTTACTGCCATTGTGTCATTGGGCAAGACACTTTACCCACCTGCTCCCAGTGCCACCCACACTGGTTTAAATGTAACTTAGATATTGGGTGTCACTATGTAAAGCGCTTTGAGTCACTTGAGAAAAGCGCTATATAAATATAATTCACTTCACTTCACTAATGCCCCCCCATACCATCACAGATACTGGCTTCTGAACATTGCGTCAATAACAGTCTGGATGGTTCGCTTCCCCTATGGTCCGGATGACACGATGTCGAATATTTCCAAAGAAAATTTGAAATGTGGACTCGTTAGACCACAAAACACTTTTCCACTTTGCATCAGTCCATCTTAGATGATCTCGGCCTCAGAGAAGCCGGCTGCGTTTCTGGATGTTGTTGATAAATGGCTTTTTATTTTATTTTATTTGAACTAAGAAAAATTATCTGCCAATAGAACAAGAAAATTGGGCTTGTCAAGACTTTCCGAAACAAGTAAAATTAACTAACCTCAATGAAGTATATTCTCACTAATAACAAGTGCACTTTTCATGGTCGGAAAAAAAAATTTACCTTTTTGCTCAATATGTTGAAAAATATTCTTAAATTCAGTAAACACCAGTGCCATTATCTTGACATCATCTTTTTTTACGAAGCCACGCTGTTGTTACACAAGCTGAATGTGGCTTGGCATTGTCTTGCTGAAATAAGCAGGGGCGTCCATGAAAAAGACGGCGCTTAGTTGGCAGCAAGGGGGCGGAATAGCTCGGTTTGTAGAGTGTCCGTGCCAGCAACTTGAGAGTTGCAGGTTCGATTCCCGCTTGTGCCATCCTAGTTACTGCCATTGTGTCATTGGGCAAGACACTTTACCCACCTGCTCCCAGTGCCACCCACACTGGTTTAAATGTAACTTAGATATTGGGTGTCACTATGTAAAGCGCTTTGAGTCACTTGAGAAAAGCGCTATATAAATATAATTCACTTCACTTCACTAATGCCCCCCCATACCATCACATATACTGGCTTCTGAACATTGCGTCAATAACAGTCTGGATGGTTCGCTTCCCCTATGGTCCGGATGACACGATGTCGAATATTTCCAAAGAACATTTGAAATGTGGACTAGTTAGACCACAGAACACTTTTCCACTTTGCATCAGTCCATCTTAGATGATCTCGGCCCCAGAGAAGCCCGCTGCGTTTCTGGATGTTGTTGATAAATGGCTTTTTATTTTATTTTATTTGAACTAAGCAAAATTATCTGCCAATAGAACAAGAAAATTGGGCTTGTCAAGACTTTCCAAAACAAGTAAAATTAACTAACCTCAATGAAGTATATTCTCACTAATAACAAGTGCACTTTTCTTGGTCGTAAAAAAAATTGACCTTTTTGCTCAATATGTTGAAAAATATTCTTAAATTAAGTAAACACCAGTGCCATTATCTTGACATCGTCTTTTTTTACGAAGCTACGCTGTTGTTACACATGCTGAATGTGGCTTGGCATTGTCTTGCTGAAATAAGCAGGGGCGTCCATGAAAAAGACGGCGCTTAGATGGCAGCATATGTTGTTCCAAAACCTGTATGTACCTTTCAGCATTAATGGTGCCTTCACAGATGTGTAAGTTAGCCATGCCTTGGGCACTAATGCACCCCCATAACATCACAGATGCTGGCTTTTGAACTTTGCGTCAATAACAGTCTGGATGGTTCGCTTCCCCTATGGTCCGGATGACACGATGTCGAATATTTCCAAAGAAAATTTGAAATGTGGACTCGTTAGACCATAGAACACTTTTCCACTTTGCATCAGTCCATCTTAGATGATCTCGGGCCCAGAGAAGCCGGCGGCGTTTCTGGATGTTGTTGATAAATGGCTTTTTATTTTATTTTATTTGAACTAAGCAAAATTATCTGCCAATAGAACAAGAAAATTGGGCTTGTCAAGACTTTCCAAAACAAGTAAAATTAACTAACCTCAATGAAGTATATTCTCACTAATAACAAGTGCACTTTCCATGGTTGTAAAAAAAATGAAAATTTTTGCTCAATATGTTGAAAAATATTCTTAAATTAAGTAAACACCAGTGCCATTATCTTGACATCGGCTTTTTTCACGAAGCCACGCTGTTGTTACACAAGTTGAATGTGGCTTGGCATTGTCTTGCTGAAATAAGCAGGGGCGTCCATGAAAAAGACGGCGCTTAGATGGCAGCCAATGTTGTTCCAAAACCTGTATGTACCTCTCAGCATTAATGGTGCCTTCACAGATGTGTAAGTTACCCATGCCTTGGGCACTAATGCACCCCCATACCATCACAGATGCTGGCTTTTGAACTTTGCGTCGATAACAGTCTGGATGGTTCGCTTCCCCTATGGTCCGGATGACACGATGTCGAATATTTCCAAAGAAAATTTGAAATGTGGACTCGTTAGACCACAAAACACCTTTCCACTTTGCATCAGTCCATCTTAGATGATCTCGGCCTCAGAGAAGCCGGCGGCGTTTCTGGATGTTGTTGATAAATGGCTTTTTATTTTATTTTATTTGAACTAAGCTAAATTATCTGCCAATAGAACAAGAAAATTGGGCTTGTCAAGACTTTCCAAAACAAGTAAAATTAAAGCTGCAAGCAGCGTTGGTCGGGTCCGCCGCCGCCGCCGTGTCCCGAGTCCCGATCTTAGTCAGACCTCCATAGAAGTTTTTGTTTCATCACTCTACGACATTCCTAACAGAATTTACAAGCAGTTTTATCAGTTTATTTTCCTAGGGGGCGCTAGAGCACAATTTTCATTTTTGGGGTTTGGTTTTTTTATTGGATGGCAATTTTCACCAGTCCTGATGTGTGTGTAAAATTTGGTGAGTTTTGAAGCATGTTAAGGGGGTCAAATTATAGATTTGCGTTTCTGGATGTTGTTGATAAATGGCTTTCGCTTGGCATTGTATAGCTCTAACTTGCACTTTGAAGCATTTTAAGGGGGTCAAATTTCAGTTCAAAGAGGCAAAAAAGGCATATTTTGCGAAAATTTTGTTTTGAAGGGGTTTTTGCCAACTTCCTGTTGATTTTAGGTACAGAAGTGTTTATTGGAAATGTAGGTCTAAGTCAGACCTACAAAGAGGTTTTTGTTTCATGTCTCTACGACATTCCTAACGGAAGTTACAAGCAGTCTGTTCCAAGGCGCGCTCGCACCTTCGCACCCTAATTTGACCCCCTTAACATGCTTCAAAACTCACCAAAATTGACACACACATCGGTATGGAGCGGCAGACCAACTTATTAAGCAACCAAACCCCAAAAATGAAAATTGCCCGCTAGCGCCCCCTAGTAAGAGACAAAACCCAGACTGCTTGTAACTTCCGTTAGGAATGTCGTAGAGACATGAAACAAAGACCTCTATGTTGGTCTGACTAAGATCAGGACTCGGGACACGGCGGCGGCGGCCAACGGCGGACCCGACCAACGCTGCTTGCAGCTTTAATCAAGACTTTCCAAAACAAGTAAAATTAACTAACCTCAATGAAGTATATTCTCACTAATAACAAGTGCACTTTCCATGGTTGTAAAAAAAATTAACCTTTTTGCTCAATATGTTGAAAAATATTCTTAAATTAAGTAAACACCAGTGCCATTATCTTGACATCGTCTTTTTTTACGAAGCCACGCTGTTGTTACACATGCTGAATGTGGCTTGGCATTGTCTTGCTGAAATAAGCAGGGGCGTCCATGAAAAAGACGGCGCTTAGATGGCACCATATGTAGTTCCAAAACCTGTATGTACCTTTCAGCATTAATGGTGCCTTCACAGATGTGTAAGTTACCCATGCTTTGGGCACTAATGCACCCCCATACCATCACATATGCTGGCTTTTGAACTTTGCGTCGATAACAGTCTGGATGGTTCGCTTCCCCTATGGTCCGGATGACACGATGTCGAATATTTCCAAAGAACATTTGAAATGTGGACTCGTTAGACCGCAGAACACTTTTCCACTTTGCATCAGTCCATCTTAGATGATCTCGGGCCCAGAGAAGCCGGCGGCGTTTCTGGATGTTGTTGATAAATGGCTTTCGCTTTGCATAGGAGAGCTTTAACTTGCACTTACAGATGTAGCGACTAACTGTATTTAGTTACAGGGGTTTTCTGAAGTGTTCTTGAGCCAATGTGGTGATATCCTTTAGAGATTGATGTCGGTTTTTGATACAGTGCGGTCTGAGGGATGGAAGTTCACGGTCATTCAATGTTGGTTTCCGGCCATGCCGCTTACGTGGAGTGATTTCTCCGGATTCTCTGAACCTTTTGATGATATTATGGAGCGTAGATGTTGAAATCCCTAAATTTCTTGCAATTGCACTTTGAGAAACGTTGTTCTTAAACTGTTTGACTATTTGCTCACGCAGTTGTGGACAAAGGGGTGTACCTCGCCTCATCCTTTCTTGTGAAAGACCGAGCATTTTTTTGGGAAGCTGTTTTTATACCCAATCATGGCACCCACCTGTTCCCAATTAGGCTGCACACCTGTGGGATGTTCCAAATAAGTGTTTGATGAGCATGTGTCAACTTTATCAGTATTTATTGCCACCTTTCCCAACTTCTTTGTCACGTGTTGCTGGCATCAAACTCTAAAGTTAATGACTATTGGCAAAAAAAAAAATGTTAAGCAGTTAGAACATGGGTGTCAAACTCTGGCCCGCGGGCCAAAAATGGCCCGCCGTCTATTTTAATTTGGCCCTTAAGGCAATATCAAATTAACATTAGAGCTGGCCCGCCGGTATTATACAGCAGTGGTTCCGCTGTAACACCGCATTCTCCGCTAATACTCTTACTTGCCAACCCTCCCGATTTTCCCGGAAGACTCCCGAATTTCAGTGCCCCTCTCGAAAATCTCCCGGGGGCAACCATTCTCCTGAATTTCTCCCGATTTCCACCCGGACAACAATATTGAGGACCCTGCCTTTATCGTACTCTACAACCTGTCGTCGTGTCCTCTTTTCCTCTCGACAAACAGCGTGCCAGCTCAGTCACATAATATATGCGGCTTTTTTCCGCACCGCAATGAATGCATGCATACTTGGTCAACACCCGTACTGAAGGTGGCCGTGTAAACAACTTTAACACTGTTACAAATATGCGCTACACTGTGAGCCCACACCAAACAAGAATGACAAACACATTTCGGGAGAACATTCGCAACTTAAACACAACAGAATAAATACTCTGAACCCTTGCAGCACTAACCCTTACGGGACGCTACACTATACAGCCCCCCCCGCTACCACCATTTTTTTTCATTTTCATTTTATTTAATATGCCATTGATATTCTTTCGTTTGTTTTTTAAAAGTTGATTTTGCACTGTTAAGTTATATAAGCGTTGCTTGTTTTATATTCGGTGTTAAAGCAAATCAGTTTAGCAATAATTAACGTTTGTATTCTTGCACTTTCTCTGGCTACTTGAACGTTTGATTAATTCATTATTGTTATTTTATTCTCAAATGTATTATTAGCCTTTGGAAAAAGTTCCTTTTGATACTTAACTCAGAGGGCTGCAAATAGAAAAGAGGCATTACATTTTTATTCAAATTGTATTTGATATGCCATTGATATTTTTTTTTATTATTATTATTATTATTTGAAACTCGATCTTGCATGTCACTATAAAGCAGGGGTCGGGAACCGTTTTGGCTGAGAGAGCCATGAAAGCCAAATATTTTAAAAACGATGTTCCGTGAAAGCCATATTATATTTTGGTAATACTTTGATACGGGGAACATATTCACCATTAATTAGTTGCTTATTAACATGCAAATTCGTAACATATTGGCTCTTAATTAGTCATTTTTAAGTACTTATTAATGCCCTTTTCTACATGGCCTTATTTTACAACCAGTAAGCCATTAACTAAGAGTCTTCCCTTATAACCTCAGAATTATTGCTTATTAGTAACCCTAACCCTTATACCAGGGGTAGGGAACCTATGGCTCTAGAGCCAGATGTGGCTCCTTTGATGACTGCATCTGGCTCTCAGATAAATCTTAGATGACATTGCTTAACACGATAATTATGAATAATTCCGCTGGAATTCACAGTGCTAAAAATAACTTTCGAAATATAAAACATTCTCATGCATTTAAATCCATCCATCCGTTTCCTACCGCACCTGGTCAAGAAGTCGCATTAATGGTAAGAAGTATTTTGTGTCACGATGGGGGGGGTCGCAGCTTGCTGCAGGGTCGTTCTCCCAGGAAGGCAGACGGACTACTCGGGACATGGCCTCTAGGTAAAAACATGACTTAATTTAAACTAAAAAAAGATACAAACAAAAATCGCTCACAGCGGAGGCACAACTTGGGCTAAGGAACAAAGCTAACGCATAAACAGACTATGAACATAAATCAAACAAAACTTACTTGGCATGGCATGAAGCACGAAACTATGGCAAGGCATGAAACAAGTCAGCACAGGGCGACTGACTGGCAAAGACAAGCTTAAATACTGCCTCTGATTAGTGCTCGGGAAGCAGGTGAGCAGGCATTTTGTCCACCAGAGACAGGTGGACAAAATGAGTGACCAAGGAAACCAGACAAGGGAGTGGAAAAAAAACAGGAACTTAAAGAGTCCAAAGGACAAACAGCACATGGCCAAACAAAAACATGATCAACAGACATGACATTTTATTTATTATTGGTTAGCTTCAGAATAACAATGCTATGAAAAAGAATAAGAGACTTTTTATACTCTAAAAATGTTGGTCTTACTTAAAAATGCACACATTTAGTTGTATTCAGTGTTAAAAAATATGATATGGCTCTCACGGAAATACATTTTGAAATATTTGGCTTTCATGGCTCTCTCAGCCAAAAAGGTTCCCCACCCCTGCCTTATATGGTCCCCTAGTGTCCAAATAACTCTTAATTAAGTCTTTCTTACTTAGAATATGTTCCCCATACTAAAGTGTTACCAATATTTTTTAACACTGAATACAACTAAATGTGCGCATTTTTAAGTTAGACTAACATTTTTAGAGTATAATAAGTCTCTTATTCTTTTTTAATAACATTGTTATTCTGAAGCTAACAAATAATAAATGAAATACTTCTTACCATTAATGGGACTTCTTGGATTGATGGAATAAAATGCATGAGAATGTTTTATATTTTGAACGTTATTCTTAACCCTGTGATTACCAGCGGAATCATTTATTACTTATCGGGTTAAGCAATGTCAGGTAAGATTTATCAGAGAGCCAGATGCAGTCATCAAAAGAGCCACATCTGGCTCTAGAGCCGCAGGTTCCCTATCCCTGGTGTAAAGTAACATAAGCTTTGCTTGTTCAATATTCATTGCAAAACTTCTTTAGGTCCTTTGTTCAGTTTTTAAATTTTGGCCCACTCTGTATTTGAGTTTGACACCCCTGAGTTCCACTTTCAAAGCTTCAACAATTAGTTTCCTCAGTTCCCAAATGTTTATTCAGTGTTGTTAAAAAAAATGTGATGTAACACAGTGGCGAACATGCCCTTTCCCAACTACTTTGGCACGTTTTGCAGCCATGAAATTCTATGTTAATTATTATTTGCAAAATAAAATATAGTTTATGAGTTAGCACATCAAATATGTTGTCTTTGTAGCATATTCAACTGAATATGGGTTGAAAATGATTTGCAAATCATTGTATTCTGTTTATATTTACATCTAACACAATTTCCAGTCTCATACGGAAACGAGGCTTGCACGTATGTGGAACAGCCTTCAAAAAAAGGTCTTCAACCTCCTTGACACCGTGGCACATCCAACGTGTGGCGGTCAGAGAATTATGTCTGACTTCCATTACTTCACGTTATGATGCCAGGTGCCACTTAGCAGGTCCACTCTCCAGTGATTCACCTCCGAGTGAACCCACCCAGAGTGATTCCGGTACTCGCTCGAAGACAGAGGTGTGTTTTTTTTGTTTTGTTTTTTTTTTTCTGACGAGGCGAGGCATGTCCTTTCCAAGGCCCTGCAGCATGGGGCGGCATAGCTCGGTTGGTAGAGCGGCCGTGCTAGCAACATGAGGGTTGCAGGTTCGATTCCCGCTTCCGTCATCCTAGTCACTGCCGTTGTGTCCTTGAGCAAGACCCTTTACCCACCTGCTCCCAGTGCCACCCACACTGGTTTAATTGTAACTTAGATCAATCAATCAATCAATGTTTACTTATATAGTCCTAAATCACTAGTGTCTCAAAGGGCTGCACAAACCACAACACGAACCACTACAACATCCTCGGTAGGCCCACATAAGGGCAAGGAAAACTCACACCCAGTGGGACGTCGGTGACAATGATGACTATGAGAACCTTGGAGAGGAGGAAAGCAATGGATGTCGAGCGGGTCTAACATGATACTGTGAAAGTTCAATCCATAATGGATCCAACGCAGTCGCGAGAGTCCAGTCCAAAGCGGATCCAACACAGCAGCAAGAGTCCCGTTCACAGCAGAGCCAGCAGGAAACCATCCCAAGCGGAGGCAGATCAGCAGCGCAGAGATGTCCCCAGCCGATACACAGGCAAGCAGTACATGGCCACCGGATCGGACTGGACCCCCTCCACAAGGGAGAGTGGGACATAGGAGAAAAAGAAAAGAAACGGCAGATCAACTGGTCTAAAAAGGGAGTCTATTTAAAGGCTAGAGTATACAAATGAGTTTTAAGGTGAGACTTAAATGCTTCTACTTTGGTGGCATCTCGAACTGTTACCGGGAGGGCATTCCAGAGTACTGGAGCCCGAACGGAAAACGCTCTATAGCCCGCAGACTTTTTTTGGGCTTTGGGAATCACTAATAAGCCGGAGTCTTTTGAAGGCAGATTTCTTGCCGGGACATATGGTACAATACAATCGGCAAGATAGGATGGAGCTAGACCGTGTAGTATTTTATACGTAAGTAGTAAAACCTTAAAGTCACATCTTAAGTGCACAGGAAGCCAGTGCAGGTGAGCCAGTACAGGCGTAATGTGATCAAACTTTCTTGTTCTTGTCAAAAGTCTAGCAGCCGCATTTTGTACCAACTGTAATCTTTTAATGCTAGACATGGGGAGACCCGAAAATAATACGTTACAGTAGTCGAGGCGAGACGTAACAAACGCATGGATAATGATCTCGGCGTCCTTAGTGGATAAAATGGAGCGAATTTTAGCGATATTACGGAGATGAAAGAAGGCCGTTTTAGTAACGCTTTTAATGTGTGCCTCAAAGGAGAGAGTTGGGTCGAAGATAATACCCAGATTCTTTACCGTGTCGCCTTGTTTAATTGTTTGGTTGTCAAATGTTAGAGTTGTATTATTAAATAGAGGTCGGTGTCTAGCAGGACCGATAATCAGCATTTCCGTTTTTTTGGCGTTGAGTTGCAAAAAGTTAGCAGACATCCATTGTTTAATTTCATTAAGACACGCCTCCAGCTGACTACAATCCGGCGTGTTGGTCAGCTTTAGGGGCATGTAGAGTTGGGTGTCATCAGCATAACAGTGAAAGCTAACACCGTATTTGCGTATGATGTCACCTAGCAGCAGCATGTAGATGCTGAAGAGTGCAGGGCCAAGGACCGAACCCTGGGGAACTCCACACGTTACCTTAACGTAGTCCGAGGTCACGGCGTGGCGCAGTGGGGGAGTGGCCGTGCGCAACCCGAGGGTCACTGGTTCAAATCCCACCTAGAACCAACCTCGTCGCGTCCTTTGTGTCCTGAGCAAGACACTTCACCCTTGCTCCTGATGGTTGCTGGTTGGCGCCTTGCATGGCAGCTCCCTCCATCAGTGTGTGAATGGGTTAGGGTTAGGGTCAAAGCGCTTTGAGTACCCTGAAGGTAGAAAAGCGCTATACAAGTACAACCCATTTATTTATTTATTTATATTATTATGGGAGACGCAGATTGATATTGGGTTTCACTATGTAAAGCGGTTTGAGTCACTAGAGAAAAGCGCTATATAAATATAATTCACTTCACTTCACTGCAGCAAAGTGTCCCTCTACCTTCCCCTTTTAATCACGGCATCAACTCCTCTCGTAAACTCCGTGAGCTGTGTTTTGCGTGTCGGCTCACGCACTCCTTGTTTCGCCATTTTTGGACTCAATCAGCAAAAATAAAGCTGTTGTAAGCGTGCTGGTATTAAAGCGGCGATTATTGGCAATGAGTACTTTTTTTTTTTTTTTTTTTTTTTTTTTTTAACACATACTTATTACAGAGGCAGTTTTCTCCCTGTGCTTAATGAGAGTAATTTGACGTGCTTGAGAGGTTGCAGTCCTAGAATTAATGCGGCAGTCCCCCATTCCAAGACGGAGCCAGATCTGAGATTGTTCACAGGTCGTGTGCTGCTAGATGCGCCCCTCTCACATCGCAGCTAATGGAGTCGAACAGCAGTCTGTCATCCCCGCTCCCACCACCCCACCGGCTCTATAGCCCACATGCCCTTGGTTCCTGCAGTGTTTGTTGTTTTGGACAACTTCTGCCCACCTTCATTTTGCTTGGAGCTTATCTCTGTCTTCACGATTCTCAGAACCGTTGTATTGCAGTCTTTCTGTCGTCAAAAAGATCAATCAATCAATCAAAGTTTATTTATATAGCCCTAAATGTGAAGTGAATTATATTTATATAGCGCTTTTCTCAATCGACTCAAAGCGCTTTACATAGTGACACCCAATATCTAAGTTACATTTAAACCAGTGTGGGTGGCACTGGGAGCAGGTGGGTAAATTGTCTTGCCCAAGGACACAATGGCAGTAACTAGGATGGCACAAGCGGGAATCGAACCTGCAACCCTCAAGTTGCTGTCACGGCCACTCTACCAACCGAGCTATGTCTCAAAGGACTGCACAAACCCATTTAGTGGTCAATTGTACGGAATATGTACTGTACTTTGCAGTCTACTAATAAACGTTTCAATCAATCAATCAATTAATGTTTATTTATACAGCCCCAAATCACAAATGTCTCAAAGGACTGCACAAATCATTACGACTACAACATCCTCTGAAGAACCCACAAAAGGGCAAGGAAAGCTCACACCCAGTGGGCAGGGAGAATTCACATCCAGTGGGACGCCAGTGACAATGCTGACTATGAGAAACCTTCGAGAGGACCTCAGATGTGGGCAACCCCCCCCCCCCCCCCCCCCCCCCCCTCTAGGGGACAGAAAGCAATGGATGTCAAGCGGGTCTAACATGATAATGTGGAAGTTCAATCCAAAGTGGCTCCAACACAGCCGCGAGAGTTCAGTTCAAAGCGGATCCAAGACAGCAGCGAGAGTCCCGTCCACAGGAAACCATCCCAAGCGGGGGCGGATCAGCAGCGTAGAGATGTCCCCGACCGATACACAGGCGAGCGGTCCATCCTGGGTCCCGACTCTGGACAGCCAGTACTTCATCCATGGTCATCGGACCGGACCCCAATCCACAAGGGGGGGGGGGGACATAGGAGAAAAAAGAAAAGAAGCGGCAGATCAACTGGTCTAAAAAGGAGGTCCATTTAAAGGCTAAAGTATACAGATGAGTTTTAAGGTGAGACTTAAATGCTTCTACTGAGGTAGCAAAGATTTCCAGCCATCATTTTTACAACTTAGTTTGTGAAAGGTTGCAGTGAACTGAGAGCCTATTGCAGAGCTGGGCAAATATTTTGTAAAAATCTGCTGTATAATATGCGTGTTTGGGTCCCTTTTTTCAGGAAAACCAATACCAAAAGTCACAACGTCCAATACAGTGGTTCTTAACCTGGGTTCGATCGAACCCTGGGGGTTCGGTGAGTCGGTCTCAGGGGTTCGGCGGAGGTTAGAACACACCCGACTCATCGTGTAAATACAAACTTCTCCCTACCGGCGTATTACGCATGCGGCAACAGCTGACTGATTTGCAGGTGTGTAATTTGTTGTGAGTTTATGTGTTGTGTTGCTTTTCTTGTTTGAAAACCGTTCATGCACGGTTCATTTTGTGCACCAGTAAAAAAAAAACATGGTAACACTTTAGTACGGGGAACATATTCCCCATTAATTAGTTGCTTATTAACATGCAAATGAGTAACTTATTGGCTCTTAACTAGTCAGTATTAAGTACATATTAATGCCTTATTCGGCATGGCCTTATTATAACCCTAACCCTTTAACCCTGACCCTAACCAAATAACTCTAAGTTAAGTCTGTATTACTTCGAATGTTCCCCTAGTGTCCAAATAACTCTAAATTAAGTCTGTGTTACATGGAATATGTTCCCCATACTAAAGTGCTACCAAAAACGTATAACTTTGTCTTGAATTTGAAAAAACAACATTTTATTTTGCACTAAAGAAGGTTTGGGTGAATGCGCATACGAAATTGGTTGGGTTCGGTACTGTCACGCTAAATTTCTTCCCCCCTACAACCCCCCCCCATTTACTTCCAGGGTCATGATTAATACAGACGTTTTGTTAACGCTATATTATAAAAATATAACGCTATATTATAAAAATACAGACCATTTGTTAACACTATATTATAAAAAAAAAATTAAAAAACAATTTACAAACACAAGCTATGGGATGACAGAGGAAACGTGACCCCGGAAGTAAATGCGTCATCCCATAGCTTGTGTTTGCAAATTGTTTTTTAATTTTTTTTATAATGTAGTGTTAACAAAACGTCTGTATTTTTATAATATAGCGTTATATTTTTATAATATAGCGTTAACAAAACATCTGTAGTAATCATGACCCCGGAAGTAAATGGGGGGGGGGAAGGTTTTTGTAGGGGGTAAGAAATTTGGCGTCACAGTACCTCTAACAAGGTCAAGAACCACTGGTCCATTAAAATTCTAAAAGCAGACTACCTAAAAAAAACGGGATGGAATTTTGCACTTTTTTACTGAATGGGACACCCAAAATGTACATAAAAGTGGGATTTACAATATTATCTATGAACAATAAAACACTGAATATTAACAACATATGAACGTCGCTCCTCTTTTACTTCTCAGACCAGCTCCTCGATAGTTGTTTTTTTTTTTACAATCAAGCAAAACACAACAAAAATGTAAGTAACAGCAAAATATGAATGCAAAGGATAAAAAACAACTACAAAATGATATATTATCACTTAAAAATCTGCTTCCGTATCTGATTCTGAAAAACCCCGCCCAATTTGCTTTGTTCCTCATCCGATCAGCTGTGACGTAGATTACCGTAATAACTCGTATAACACCAAAAAAGTGCAGATTTCAACCATTGAAATACTTTCTGTAGTTCAAGACTTACGGTCATTTAAAATCAGCACTGCACATCATAATGGTGACGACAGTTTTGATGTTAAAGGTCTAAAAAAAAATTATGTATAACGTCTTGATGGGCCGTATGTGGTCCACGGGGCAAATATTTTGACTCGGGGGCCACGTTGAGAGAACAAAATGTGTCTGTGGGGCCAATGTGTATGTGTCTATAATTGATATATACACATTTAGATGTAAAACATCTGCTGTACAGTATGTATGTTTGGGTCCCTTTTTTCAGGGACACCAATACCAAAAGTCACAACGTCCGATAGAATTCTAAAAACAGACTACCTAAAAAGAAAAAGGGATGTAATTTTACAGTTTTTACTGAATGGGACACACAAAATGTACATGAAAGTCGCATTTACAATATTAACTATGAACAATAAAACACTGAATATTAACAACATATGAACCTCGCTCCTCTTTTACTTCTCAGACCAGCTCCTCGATGGTTTTGTATCTTTGACGTAGATTACCGTAATAAGTCATATAACACTCAAAAGTACAGATTTCAAACATTGAAATACTTTCTATAGTTCAAGACTTACGGTCATTTAAAAATCAGCACTGCACATCATAATGGTGGTGACAGTTTTGACGTTAAAAGTCTTAAAAAATATATGTAGAACATCTAGATGGGCCGTATGTGGCCCACGGGGCAAATACTTTGACTCGGGGGCCACATTGAGAGGAAAAATGTGTCTTGGGGGGGGGGCATTGTGTATGTGTGTATAAATGATATAAACATATTTAGATGTAAAAATCTGCTGTACAGTATGTATGTTTGGGTCCCTTTTTTCAGGTATACCAATACCAAAAGTCACAACGTCCGATAGAATTCTAAAAACAGACTACCTCAAAAAATTGAATGTAATTTTACAGTTTTTTTTACTGAATGGGACACCCAAAATGTACATAAAAGTAATGAAAGTGGGATTTACTATATTTACTATGAACAATAAAACACTGAATATTAACAAGATATGAACGTCGCTCCTCTTTGACTTCTCAGACCAGCTCCTCGATAGTTGTTTCTTTTACAATGAAGCAAAACACAACAAAAATGTAAGTAACAGCAAAATATGAATGCAAAGGGTAATAAACAACTCCAAAATGATATATTATCACTTAAAAATCTGCTTCCGTATCTGATTCTGACAAACCCCGCCCACTTTGTTGTTCCTCATCCGATCAGCTGTGACGTAGATTACCGTAATAACTCGTATAACACCAAAAAAGTGCAGATTTCAACCATTGAAATACTTTCTGTAGTTCAAGACTTACGGTCATTTAAAATCAGCACTGCACATCATAATGGTGGTGACAGTTTTGATGTTAAAGGTCTAAAAAAAAATTATGTAGAACGTCTTGATGGGCCGTATGTGGTCCACGAGGCAAATACTTTGACTCGGGGGCCACATTGAGAGGAAAAATGTGTCTTGGGGGGAGGGGGGGCATTGTGTATGTGTGTATAAATGATATAAACATATTTAGATGTAAAAATCTGCTGTACAGTATGTATGTTTGGGTCCCTTTTTTCAGGGACACCAATACCAAAAGTCACAACGTCCGATGGAATTCTAAAAACAGACTACTTTAAAAAAAAAAACGGGATGGAATTTTACAGTTTTTTTTACTGAATGAGACACCCAAAATGTACATGAAAATAAAGAAAGTGGGAATTACAATATTAACTTTGAACAATAAAACACTGAATATTAACAACATATGAACGTCTCTCCTCTTTTACTTCTCAGACCAGCTCCTCGATAGTTGTGTATCTTTGACGTAGATTACCGTAATAACTCGTATAACACTCAAAAGTACAGATTTCAAACATTGAAATATTTTCTATAGTTCAAGACTTACGGTCATTTAAAAATAAGCACTGCACATCATAATGGCGGCGACAGTTTTGACGTTAAAAGTCTAAAAAAATATATATAGAACGTCTAGATGGGCCGTATGTGGCCCACGTGGCAAATATTTTGACTCGGGGACCACATTGAGAGGAAAAATGTGTCTGGGGGGGCCATTGTGTAAGTGTGTATAAATTATACATACACATTTAGATGTAAAAATCTGCTGTACAGTATGTATGTTTGGGTCCCTTTTTTCAGGGACACCAATACCAAAAGTCACAATGTCCGATAGAATTCTAAAAACAGACAACCTTAAAAAAAAACGTGATGGAATTTTACAGTTTTTTTACTGAATGGGACACCCGAAATGTACATGAAAGTGAGATTTACAATATTAGCTATGAACAATAAAACACTGAATATGAACAACATGTGAACGTCGCTCCTCTTTTACTTCTCCGACCAGCTCCTCAATAGTTGTATATTTTTGACGTAGATTACCGTAATAACTCGTGTAACACTCAAAAGTGCAGATTTCAAAGATTGAAATATTTTCTATAGTTCAAGACTATAGATTTGATTAAATATATAGTACATTTAAAATCAGCACTGCACATCATAATGGCGGCGACAGTTTTGACGTTAAAAGTCTAAAAAAAAATGTGTAGAACGTATAGATGGGCCGCATGTGGCCCACGGGGCAAATACTTTGACTCGGGGGCCACATTGAGAGGAAAAATGTGTCTTGGGGGGCCATTGTGTAGGTGTGTATAAATTATACATACACATTTAGATGTAAAAATCTGCTGTACAGTATGTATGTTTGGGTCCCTTTTTTCAGGTATACCAATACCAAAAGTCACAACGTCCGATAGAATTCTAAAAACAGACTACCTCAAAAACAGAATGGAATTTTACAGTTTTTTACTGAATGGGACACCCAAAATGTACATGAAAGTAAAGAAAGTGGGATTTATAATATTATCTATGAACAATAAAACACTGAATATTAACAACATATGAACGTCTCTCCTCTTTTACTTCTCAGACCAGCTCCTCGATAGTTGTGTATCTTTGACGTAGATTACCGTAATAACTCGTGTAACACTCAAAAGTGCAGATTTCAAACATTGAAATACTATCTAAAGTTCAACACTTACATTCATTTAAAATCAGCACTGCACATCATAATGGCGGCGACAGTTTTGACGTTAAAAGTCTAAAAAAAAATTATGTATAACGTCTTGATGGGCCGCATGTGGTCCACGGGGCAAATACTTTGACTCGGG